>NC_134542.1:75116035-75371035 GCF_050624435.1 Tenrec ecaudatus
CCGATGTGGTTCTGTGCTGAAGATCAGGTCCTTAAGTGAAAACCGACGTGGTGCAAAAATGGACGATCATATAAATATCAAAAATGGAGGGTGACCACATCGTTATAGACCTGTCAGATTGCATCATTACATCACTGGTGAATTACATCATCGCTTAACTCCAAACCATTGATAACTGGGGCCACACAGAACTTACAGACAATACTCAGAATTAACAGGCTATCACAAGTCAGAATTGGAAATCAATAAAGATACAGTCTGTTGTCCGAAGTATTGCCTCTTCACAGTCAGCAGTCACATGGTCGCTTGGCCTCTATCTCCAGCAGTCAGAAAGCCCTCCTGCCTCTCCACCCAGTCACTCTGCTCTCAGCAGTACAGTTCCTCCGCTCTGTCCAGTTGTGTGTGGCTCCTTTGCTGTCTTCGCCATTCTGGGCAGGGATCTCCCACACGCTCTACTGGAGGCTCTTCTCTCTCGGCAGTCACAAGAATCTCTGTTCCTGCTTCTGAGACGCCTCGCTTATGTCCAGAGGAATGGCTACACTGTCGAATCCCTACTATTAGTGTTTCACATATGATCTCATCCAGTCATCTGGGGGAAGCTACAGAGCTGTGGATTAAAAAGTCATACTTAAGCAATTTCACATGACCACTGCGAGTCAGAAAGTATTGCTACAAATTATAGAAATTTTATTAAGAAAAATATTAAAATTGGAAGCAAGTATTCCTCAATAGGCCCTTTATCCATGTTTACATGTGTCTGGAAGTGGCATTCCCCAAGGCATTCTCGGCTCTTGGACTTGCACTAGGTCAAAACTGCAGTTTCGGCAACCTTGAGGGCCTCAGTTGTGTTTCTTTTCAAATTCCTATTTATTTTGAGTTTGGGGAACACACAGAAATCTGAAAGTGGCCATATCAGAACTGTAGGGTGCGTGGGGTGAGGCTTGCTCTAGATCAGTCCTTTCCACCCTGTAAAATGACCAAGTGCTTCGTTGTGAAGGAGAAAAAAATGTTCTTTTGCACCTTGCTCTCACCAATAAAGTCTTCATTAAAAAGAAACCAACTATTTTTAAAAAATAAACCCCATAATCATCCTGAGTTTCCAACTCACAGTAGCTGTAACCTTCTAAACTGACCTCTTTGCCTCCCATTTAACTGATCCAGGAGAGCCCCTTAGAAGTCCCTGGTTTGCTTGGACCATTTGCGGGGAGGGAGGAACCCTCATGAGCTTGAAGCAGGTGTTTGATTGGGAGAACTTGTCTGCAATCATCCACTGATCATGGAGACAGGTGAAAGCATGTTTTCCTTGACGTGAACTTGCGCACATACGAACGGGAATCTCCTTAGCACTGTGCTTCGACTACCCTTGTAAACTAGGTAGCTACATTGAGGGTATTGAGACCATAATTATTTTTCCAACTAAAAGGAAAACTCTGCATTTTAAGCAGTTGAATATTGCCCCAAGGCTGTAACTCAACTCTTCCAACGTTAAGAATGAATCAAGATACCTATTCAATATTGCAGTTTTCCATTGAGTCTTAAAAACATCAATAAAAAGCTACAATTTTTTAAGTCAAAGAATGCCCAAGAAGTATAGTTACTTTTGAACTATCTTTCCCAAACTCACTATGAGATTTTCAAGTTCACCTCTTCTTCTCCTTCCTCCAACCTTTGATCATTTTCTCTCTGTGCCCTCCATTCTCCTTCCATAGTTCCATCTGTCTCCTCCTTTAGGAGTCTAAGTTTAGATGCCTACCCTGTCTTATAGGTATGCTCTTAGTCTGAAGCAACTCAATGGCAATGGGTTTGTTATTTTTAACCCATTAGAATTCAATAAGCAATTCCTATTAACCAACCATAACATTTTTTCCCAAAATGTACTTCTAGAAAATGTTTTTGTGGTGTAAATCTATATAGAAAAAAATTTGGTAAACATTATGCCATACATTTCAACATTCAAATTGATTTTTTTAATTTGGAAGATTCATTTTAGTTCACAATACACATTTTCCACCTGAAATGTTTGAAATCAGAATTGTGCTTACTTGCAAAATAAAGCCTGCATTATTTTTATATCTAGAAGTAAAAACGTCCTGTCAGTGGACACCATAGTAGAAATGGGTTACATGTTCTTTCCAACATGATTTACGTATTATCATATATAAAATGTCATCCAGCAGAGCAATATATATGTAAACAGGATACCAGATCCCAAGTGCAATTAAGACATCAGACTAGAAATTCCTTATTTTACAATTAAAGCAAAGGCTTAAAAGTGATAAACAGGCGCACGTTTCCAATTAAATCTAGTAAGCACAAGTTGGTTAGTTCCTACCACATCCCATTTCTAAAATAGTAGCTTTTGTTGGCACGCTTTGGATGTAAATATTTACCCAGAGAAATGTAATTTCCTTTTTATTTATTTAAAAAGTGCATGAGCTAGTCCCTGCTTTCCAATTTCCTTTTTCCTAGTTAAGGTGGTAAGAGGGTTCTCATTTTCTTAATTTCGGTGTTAAATTGCGTAGGTGGGTTTGTTTTAAAGGGTGGCACCACATTTTCGAATGTTAATTAACAACTTTCCTTCTTACTGCCACTAGGCTTTTAAAATTATAAACAAAACCAAAACCAAAAACCCCTGGATGCAGCATCCTCATTTTCCAAAGTTATTTTGAGTAACATCTGCTTCTAAGATGTACACACGAAACTTTCATGCCAGTAAATGTAATTACTAATAATTTCATCATGATTGCTATGACTACAATTTACTTATTCTTAATTTATTTTTATAATGAACTGCTTTAGTAAAATGACAAATGATACCATTAGTTAAGAAACTAAAATGTCAGTTTGCATGTGGTCTTTGGTGACTAATTTGCTGAGTTGAGGTTTTTGTTTTCGGTATGATAATAATATTTGGCTATGCTCTGTGAGCAAAATGTATGAGGTCTTAAATATTAATCTTTTGATTTACTGAAACAAGGTGATTTTCAACTTTAAACTGTTAGCAGTTTCCCTTTCAGGGTCTTGAATATACAAGTTTTCTGCACAAACTTCTACAACATTGTCATCTAGAAAATAATGCTCATTTTGTTCACAACGATCAAAACAATTCTTTTTCACTAATGACTGCAAATATCAGCTCGTTTCTAACACAGTTTCCAGTGGCAAACATTACTCAGTTGTCAGGAAAAGAAAAAGGATTGCGTCAGCATCCAGGGGGAAAAAAATGCCCGTTCCCTCTCATTCCATAGTCTATGCTCAATCAGCCTGCAGCTAATGGAAGGCCTTCAGTGCTGAGAAATAAACAAACCCCGTTTGGCAAATAGTCCAAAATCAAATCTAGTCTATAAGGTGGACAATGCATAGTTAGTTCCATTACGGAATCCTCCCTTGGGAGCGGGAGCAGCGTCTGAGACCCTGTCATTACACATCAGTACCATCCTAGCCAGCCTCAACATTATTTGGGAATGTATAAAGTACACGAAAAAGAAAAAGAAAAAAACAGACTTAGAATCAGGAGCCAGAGAATCCTATTTCGAGTTAAATTTTGCTTGTGAAAGATCATTTGGCGTTAGACTCAGCAAACAGTGGGCCTCATCGCTTGCACGGAGGGCCGTGTGTAGCAAGAAGTCCTTCAGATGGGGCGATGGAAGGCAATCGCTGCTGTCCACAGGGAGATGTCGAGCCCTGCTTCAGGTCCAGAGAGCTACCACACAGTCCGCTTAACCGCGACGCTTCTCGCCCACTTCAACGAGCGAGCACCCATTCCTTTGGGCATTTATGTCCATGTTGTGGTTTGTGTTCACCATTCACTTCTAAAACATAAATTCCAAACTAGACAATAGTGCTAGACCTTTAATAGTTATAAATATTTTATGTGTATATACCTATAAAGCCCCAAACCAAGCCAGAATCACTGCCTCTAGCCAATTGCAGCTCCCAGTGATGCTACGGGACAGGGTAGCGCTGCTCCTGAGCTCCTGAGACTGGAACTTCCAAAGGAGGGGGCAGCCTCCTCTTCCTCCTCAGGAGCACCTGGTCGTTTCAAAACTGCTGACTTTTCAGTTAGCAGCCCAATGCGTAACTACGTAGCCACCCGAGTTCCTCATGTATGCATGCATGTAGGTAACAAGAAAGAGTGGTTTAAAAGCAGAACAGGGCATTTTCAATAAACCACAAGTTAGGATGAACAGGATGTAATACTTTTGGTCTGGTCAGGAGCAGATGAGATATCTCCTCCCACAAAGATTTACAGCATGGGAAACGTGAGGCAGTAGTTCTCTGTCTGGTGGCATTGCTATGAGTCAGAATTGTCTTCATAGCAATTCGATTTTTTGGTTGTTGTTCAGGATTTTTGTCGTTTCTCATTGCGGATTCAAAGTGTGTGGGTGGCATGTTAAAGGTGACAGATTAAAAGGTGGGGGGGGGGGTCAATCTTAAAATAGGTTGCAAGATTACCAGAAATACCTGAGAGAGTTTCTTCCTAGCTATTCCACCCTCCAATAGGTACTTTATGATTATTTTAAAGGATTTATTGTTATTTTGCCTCTCCTTCTACTACCATGCCACTAACTGATCATTCAAAAACAAAATGTCTCTAGAAATCAAAATTTCTTCGTGTCATGTATTGAATTGTGTTCCTCCAAAATATGCAAAAACCTGGCTTGGCAACGATCCTCAGTGGTTTGGCAGTTACGAAACGATGTCATTTTTCCAATGATGTCATCTGCTGAGATAAGCTAACCGGTTGCAATGGAATGAGGGTGAAATTGAAAACTCTTACTCAAGTCCCAGCGCTCATTTGAGGGCGTGGAGGACTAGCTTTCCTGTGACATAGCCTTATTGTTACTGTTGGGCGCCACAAGTTGGCTCCAATTCAGAGTTGTTCTTAGGCGCCACAGGTCCAGCCGCACATTGCTCTTATGTTTGAGCCCCTTGGTGTAGCCACTGTGTCTGTCCATTACATCGGGGCCTTCCTCGTTTTCGCTGCCCCTCACCTTCCCTGAGCATGATGGCCTTCCCCAAGAATTGCTCTCTCTTCCCAACACGTCTAAAGCACATGGGATGAAGTCTCACCATCCTTGCTTCGAAGGAATGGTCTGTCTACCAAAGCAGATTTGTTTGTCCTTCGTGATGGAATTGTCCTTTCTTTGCCAACACTATCGATTCTTCATTGATCTTCCTTATCCAATGTCAAACTTTCACATCAATATGAAGCCATTCAAAACATCATGGCTTGGGTCAAGTGACCCGAGTCCTCAAAGTAACCTCTTTGCTTTTCAACACTTCAAAAAATTCATGAAAAAAGTAGGATTAAAATAGAATCGAAATTTCCATGGACCCCTTGAAGCCCCCTGGTAGATTGCCACACCATTCTTCTTATACAAGACTCTTCACAGAAACCAGTTGAGCATTAGGCAACTGGCAGACGGGTGGGGACTGCACCTGAAGCACACTGGCTAGGAAATGAATCTGGCAAAAGAAGGTGAGAATGTTAGACCTAGCCAACCAGTGGGTCCTACCTAATGTAGCACATAGTGTCTCTATGGCCATTAGATATTGGGATGGATTGAATTAGAACCTACATTTGACAACTCTTAAAACAAAACAAAAACATCTTTACATTCCCAAATGAAAGGAAAAGGATCATTTCCTAAGACATCCTTTCTCTCTTTTCACACACACCCTTTTCTCCCAGGAGAAGAAAAGGCTGCTGAATTTTCTATTTCATCACTTGGGGTCAGATCAAGCTGAAGGAATGGGGTTCTGCCATCTTTTGCCACCATTACATTAACAAAAGGAGAGAGCTTTTGACCCCAAATGAAAAATTTCTTTCCTGTCATTTAAATATTACCCATTAAATATCTGCTTCCTGGAACCTGAAATAAAAACTGCAAATCTCTTGGAAATAGCTACGAAATACACAATTTCCATCCCCAATATGTCTTATTAGTAAGACAAAGCAGATACTAAGCAGGTCGTCTATACCTTTTCAGTATTAAATGTACAATATTGCGTGCTTTTTACAATGTAAAGGCTATTTTTAATTAAATACTTCTGAATAATCTCAGCACTAAAATTAATTGTCACCATAGTACAGTAACTAGTATGTATTGAGCACCAATTATATATGTCAGTTGATATGCTGATTGTTTTCTTTGCTTGACCTCTTATTCCTCAAATCCAATCTAGGAGGGAGCTGTAAAGATGCTCTCTCTTTTAGAGAAAAGAAAAATAAAGCAAAGAGATTGTGAGTAAATTTCCAAAAGTTACATGATCTGTAAATACAGTTAGCAAGACCCAAGGAGTGAAGTGTTTGACTCTAAAACTCTTTATCTTGATTATAACAGGACCCTGCCTGTCTTCCATGGTGTCACACCTTGAATTTAGACCTTTGTGACTGAAATGTATATATGTTTAAGTTCTCAATAGATTGAAATTAAAATATTTGCTGCTTGGAATCATTGTTTTTGTAAATCCACATTCTAAGCCAAAGGCAATATCACAGCATTTTCATAGTCAATTGTTTCCATCTTAAAAAAGATTTGAGTAGAACTCTGTTTTAATTATTGCTTAGTATAAATGACTGTGGGGAAAATCAACGTTTACTTCTGCTCAGAAATCTGTGAAATACATAGTCCAATATCATAGCATGGATAAACTGGCTATTTTATAAGAACCTTTTAAGCTGTAATTCTTAAGAGACTCAATCCCAGGAGTAAAGTCATTTTGTATTTCATGCCTTATATAATATGTATAACTAAAACATTAAAATAATACACTCTGAAATGTTTCATTCTTGAGTTTAAAGATTTAATTTTAAATTATTTTGAAGGAAGAGGAAAACTTGGCTACTTCTTTTATCCCAAAGTTGAGCCAATAGGCTTGTAACCAATTTCAACAGTTTCTCTTTGATTCTGAATTGTGGCTAATTCTTATACCAGTAAGATGTAATCATAACGATAGAAAGAGTACTTGAATGGAACTCTGTGTTAGTTACAGTTGCACTAGAATTTGATTTCTTTAAATGGAGAGCGAGATTACAAAACACATAAAGTCTCAAACATAAGACAAAGTTCATTTTGGGTCAAGTTGCAAATGGTAGGTGGGGTAAGTGTTCTAGTCCACACAATTATTAAGGGATTCAGATGAATGAAGGCTATCCTACTTTCACCATGTGACATTATTATCCAGCTAGAAGGAAAGAAAACATAAGCCACAATTTTTGAGGTGGAGGTTTTAAGGGTAATGGAATTTCTTATCTTTGGTAACTAGTTGAGCCTCTGTTTCAAACGGTCCCAGGTGAGAATTGCCAACATTAAATTGCTCATGGTTAAAGTGCATAGGACGGGTTGCTGTGGGCCACGTTAATGCTCTGCTAACTGAAAGATCCGCAGTTGAAATCCACCAACCACTTGATGGGATACAGATGAGGCTGTCTGCTCCCATAATGATTTCCAACACTGCGGAATGCTTGGAGGATCACTGTGAGGTGACATAGCCTTGTTCGCAGTGAGTTTAATTCGGTTAGTTTATTAATGTTGGGGGACCAGCAGAAATGTATGTGCTACACACAAACATCCTGTAATGCTGTATTAGAATCTTTATAGTAACTCCATGAGTAACTATTATTTTCATTCTATCACTTAGTGACCATTTAAAAATATATCCTTCTGAGGTAAGTTCTTTCCCAATTGCCTCTTTTCATTCTCCTGTGAATTGTCCTTAAATTTCTGGTATCTGTAAAATCAAGGAAGAGAAATTGTGCCAACAAATTTGACATAGCTTCTCAGGTTGTTGCTTTGTTTCCATTTACCTGATTGGATGGTCTCACCCAGTCATTTGATGCGAATTACAATGACTATCGCCAGACGAGCCAAGTCAACTAACTCACAGGCACACCCTTCTAGTCCCGGAAAGAACATTGGCTCTCCAGCTTTACTGACTTTGAGGAGCACTTATGGAAGCCATTAGGACCAAAGCCACCGAGCTAAAGTAAAGCTTGGATGGCTGGTAACTTAGCGACTCCTTCAAGCCCATCCACAGCTAAGGGGAGCACTGGAGGTACCAATCCTGCATACACATGAGCATAACTAAAGCTTTCCAAAAGTATTTAGGAAAGATAACCTGTAGTTATGGAAGAGGCAAGTAGATGGGTAGTGGGTCAAAAATGTTTGAACATTAAGTTAGGCAATAGCTATCAGCTAGAACAGCGTCTGGGATCTTGAAGATTTATTTCCAAACAAGCAGCCATCTAAGTGAGAAGTCAAATAAGCCCATGTGGAAGGATCAAACCAACATTCATGATCCAAAGATGAACAATTATATAATCCAAATCCGAAGGAGGGAATAGCGTCAGAATTTAAATGGTGAGATTCTGGTGTGCCGGAGGCTATAGAGGACAGTGGAAATCCAAAATACATCTGTAGGATTTACACAGGGAATAAGCCTCCGGTGATTTCTGTCTAAATATAATTGAGGGATAGGACTAACCTGGTTATAAGACAGAGAGTATTGGAGAGATAACTATTATCGATTAAAATGATAAATCTGACTTGCCCATATAAAACCGTGCCACTTGATCTCCCTTCTGATACACTTAGGGCTTGGTCTGGTTTTTAATATTTTCTGTGTACGCGCGTGTGCACGTGCGCACGTGCGTGTGTGTATGTGCTTTTCATATTGAGGTTTATCTCTGTTGTAGTTTCTCATTGACTCTTTGCCATGTGTGTTTCTCTGTTTTGGGTATATGAACCCCAGGAGAGGTGAATCTATAGAGACAGCCATTGGAAAAAGGGTTCTCATGGGGGTAGGGAGGCGGAAGTGGGTGTATGTTAAGGGGGAGCTGCTGTCAAGGAGTTCAAGAACAAAGAAAAGGTTTGGAAACTGAATTTTGTAGCAATTTTACAACCCTGCTTGGTGTGATTGCATTAGAGAATGGAAAGATGTCTCGATTAGCTCCTAATAAAATGGTTTGGACAGAAAAAAGGGGAAAATCTAGGCTAGTCTGTGACATTTGAGATACAGTATTTACATATTTACAAACTTGCCTTTCTCATTAGTTTATGCATTTCACAGAATTGAGAGCATTTCTTATTATCTCAAAAGACTGTAGATCCACATGTCAGTGAAATAGGATTTATTTTACACATGATATTTGTGGTCTCAAAATCTCCTAAAATTAATTATAAATCTAGATCGTATAACTTCTTTTGGAGTCCCTTGTTGGTGCAACTGGTTCAGCACTCATCTATTAGGCCAAGGTCGATGGTTTGAACCCACTCCGAGGCACTTTGGAAGGCAAGCCCAATGATTTGTTTCCCAAGGTCACAGCCGTGAAAAGTCCATGGAGCAGTTCCAGTTTGCACCCCTGAGGTCACTGGGTCTTGGAATTAACCAGACTGCCACGACAATGACAACTGTCACCACACCCCCACCTTCCTTTTTTACTCTTCATTGGAAGTTTAATTTTATCTTACTTTTGATAAACGTAAACATATACCTGTTAACGATAAATTCCCTAAAATTTGAGTAACTGAATTGTCATCACATAGTATTTAATAGCAATCCTTTTCATTTGTATGTGTACAGACAGCTAGGATGTTTTGTGCTTATATACTGTCTTTGTGAAAAATAAAAAGAGTAAGATTTTTATAAATGGGAAGTCTCAGAAATCCATCCTTAAAATCAAATGCTTAGGAAATTATTTGACAGATTTCAGGAAAGGATCTGAATGTTTGATGTCATACACGAAGTTGTCCTCAGTTTCAGACACTGAGAAGAGCCGCATATACTATGTGCTGCTTGAAAAATGAACAGATCTCTCTTGGAAGAAGGGCAGCCACAAGGCTCCTTAGAAGCGAGGATGGGGAGATCTTGTCTCACGTACATGAAACGTCTCATCAGGAGGGGCCAGTCCCTGGGGAAGGACCTCATGCTTGGAAAAGTAAGAGTCAGCAAAAAAGAGAAAAACCATTGACAAAGTGGACTCGCACAGTGGCGTCAACAAAGCACAGCAATAATTGTGACAATGACACTGGACTGGGCAGTGCTTTTCCTGTTGTCCGGACGGCTGCTGTGATTTGGAACCGTAACCTACAAGAACTGTTGCTGTAGGTCATCAAGTCAATTATGATTCACACTGCTCCTTTGGGCAAAATAGAAGGACTTCCCAGGAACTCCTACGCTGAAACCTTTGTAGGAGTCAATGTCTAGGTCTTCTGTCCCGCAGAGTGCCTATGGTACTTTAGATAACCGGTGGGCTTGGAACCACAAAATCAGTGGTTCAAACTCAGCAGCGGCTCTAAGAAATTAATAGGTAGCTATATAATGTTAGTTAGTAGCACAGTCTACTGTGTAATAACTGCCATTTGTGTAGTGCTTTCATTTGCATGTTTCCAATGAAGAACTAGGGCACGAATCATCATCGTTCTCATTGCATAGGAAGAAACCAATAGCAGGTACTTTGTTTAAAGACATATAGTAAGTTAAGTTTAGCATGACCAAATCAGCATCCTTCCTCCTATGTCAAGAGAACTATCCATTGATGTTGAGTTGAAAATGTTCTTAAATTTGTATCTATCAAATATTATTCATTTCAAAGAATTCACTAAATTAGGGTGCCAAACAATGAAAATATTAAAATAAAATAGGCAAGTTCTTTCCCTGAGAATAAAGCATATGATCCTGTGAACAACAAAGACATGAGATGGTCTCAGAGGTGCTCTTAAACTACGCCAGAGGAGAAGATTACACATATCTCCAATAAGGCAGTTGGTAGGGAGGGGAACACATTAATTTCTTCTCATGACACATTAGTTGACTTTGATTGCGTGTGTGATATCAAATCTTTATGTGAATGATGAACCAAACGTCTGAAAAGCAATGGAAGCTATACACTAGAGCATATTATGTACATTGCCTAAGAGCGTATTTTGTACTTACATCTATTGTATTAATTTTCAAGGGCTGATGTAATAAAATGCCAGAAGTTAGGTGGCTAATTATTACAGTCATGAGGGTGGCAACCCTGTTGATTCCTTCTGAGGCTTTGAGGGCGAGTCTGTTCCAAGCTTCGCGTTTAGCTTCTGATTTCTCCAGATGACCCTGGCTTGCAGTAGTAGCGTCATGATGCTGTCATTCATCTACATCTATGAATGAAATCACTCAGATAGGATTATTTCCAAGTATAACTTCATACTCATTTAACTGATCATAGCTTCAAAACTCTATTTCCAAGCAGATCACATTCACATGTATCATTGGTTAGGACTTCAGTGAATCTTTTGAGATGGACACAGCACAATCTATAGCAACCAGCAAATGATTTTAAATGGAAAAGCCAGCATTTCTGAACTAAAAGCCTCTCCATACTGTATTATCAAAGGTAGAAGCAAAGTGAATGAAAACAATAGTCAAGGGTGGGGGGTGGGAGGATTTTGAGGTCCACCTGGCACGTGTGAGTGGAAAGGAAGGCTGAGATGGATTGTTAGGGAGTTTTGTAGAAAGTAGAATCGGGTGGATTTTATTGTAGTGAAAGCGTAGTGAAAAGTACCTAATGTGTTTTTATTTGTAAGATAGGAGGAAAGCAAATAAAGATCAATTGTTACACGGAGAGTGGAGAAATGAGCAAGTTCACATAGTGTTTATCCTTCAGGAGGAGACTGGATCATCTGCTGCAAGGGACAGAAAAATGGTATACAATGTTGTTACGGATTGAATAATAGCCCCCCTAAAACTATGTGGTGTAAGTCCTCATCTCCATGTCTTTGTAACCTCATTTGGTATTGAGTATCTTTACTATATTAATGAGATAGAATCAGTGGTGTGTGTCTTGAATCAATCTCTTTGGAAGTATAAAATAAATTAAACAAGCAAGTGAATAAGCAGGAAGGGGAAAGAGGGATGCCAAGCTACACAAAGACCATCTAATCCCAGAAGCTTTCTCATGAGCCAAGGAAGAGGGAAGTCTTCCTTTAGAGCTGGCATTCTGATTTTAGGCTTCTACCCTCATAAGTTGTGAGAAAATAACTTTGTTTGGTAAAGCCAATTAGGATATTTCTGTTACAACAGCACCAGGAATGGGGTCAGAGGCGAAGTTTATGTTGGATGGACAGCAGAATGTAAATAGATCTCCAAGTGACAGCATATAAACGGATCTCTTGGTGAAAACGTGGGTAGTCTGAGGTCTGTGAAACACCCAGTCAGCAGTAACATTATATTAGCCAATGCTAGTTTTCTCATGTGGCCGTTGAGACCTTGGTGCTTGAGACAAACTGAATGCGGATCCAGCTCTGAGGTGTTGCATGTCAGTTTTGTAGACAGATGGGAGTATAGATATTATTCTAAGAGTTCTAGGTTAGGTAGAAGCCATGACAGCCTGATTTGAAAGGGAGAAATCACAGGTCTTGATGAGATGGAAGATTTGAAGTAGGGAAGTAAAGATGAAAATGAGAAAGAAGGGAGTTATATAAAAGAGGATATTACCACTATATATTTCTAAATTAATATGGCATTCCCTGCAAAACCAATAGTCTATACAATATTTAATTTTGCAGAATAACATTTTGCAGATGGAATGGACTTTAGAGACCATTTATTCTCATTCCTTCAATTTTTAGGTGAAGAAAATGAGCCCTAGACATCAGACAGCTTGTTAGTGCAGAAATGAGAGTAAAACATTGGCTTCCCCCAGTGGCCTCCCCAGGCCAACTTGAACTAAAATATCCACGGAGATTTGTTAAAGACTCGCTAAGTACAAGGCACATGGATAAGCATCAGTAAGTGTATAACTCCTATTTTCAAGTAATTTACAATCTAGCATCCTATTGAGAATTCAGATTACCTATTTAGTGACTAAGTGAATATCAAAGTGATACTTTAGGAACCAAGATTCAAACTACCTCTAAATTCAGCATGGTTTGTCATTATGTGAATGAGAAGCTTGAATTTCATTTTGTCAATCAACATTTGTATTGTTAAACATTAAAGATATAGTGTCATATATTTTTATGTTCAAGATCCTTAGAACCCAACTTTCCATGAAAAGTAGATATCCTTTGAAAACAAAACAAGTAAACTCAAAAGTTATTTCACATTTTTACTGTCTTGCCCATAATATTAAAACATGCCTATTGTTTTCCTTGTCTTTTCTGCTAACTACCCATATCGAGTCAGACTGGAACTGAAGTTGTGTACAAACTGCTTCATTTTTTGACCACCCCCAACAGTTCACCTTTCATGAAATGACCTCTACCAATTGCATTATTTACAAGAGCCAAACAGAAGCTTCACATTACAAACAAAGAAAAAAGAATACACAAATGTTTTATTAAATTAATTTCAAAAGAAATATTTGAACATGAAAATCTGCATAGTATAAATATTTTATGTGGGAAATAGCAATAAAAATTAATATTTAGTTATATTATTCATATGTAAGAGGGAGAACCTGCTAACTAATTTGGAAGTCTTGGCTTTCCTAAAATATTACAACTAGTACATATGGAATGATTTTGCTGCATCATATTTTAAAACTCGCTTATATTAAGTTTATTTTATTGCTCTTAACTATAGTAATTACTACATTTTTCATATATTTTCTAGCATGCTCACACACCACAGATATATATAAATAAATGGAAATCTTGCATAACGAGTATTATAAAAGTAGAACGAGCTCAATATAATACATATTAAAATTCAATTAAATGTGAGAATGAGATATTTACCAGTACATTCCTCTTGTATGCAAACTGCAATGTTTAAATGGATGAAGCTCCCCGGGACATTGGCTACTCAACAGAAATGAGTTGGCATTTAGAAGGAGTTTTACCTTTTCTGCCTGGCTCTCGAAACACGATCTAGAATGAACACAGAGACCTCAGTGGCCTGAGCATTTAGATTCTTAGGGCCCTTTACTTCTAACAAAGAAAGTCTTCCCTGGGAGGATCAAAATAAAGTCATTTCTGAGCCTGTTATTTATTTATATAGGTACAAACTTCTTATATAGGACCTAGAAAGGATAAAAAGTAAGATTCGACAGCAGATTTCCAAGGTTTTACCACCCTTATCTGTGTGCTTTTGTCACACAATCAATTGGCACTGACCAATCCCTGGAAAAAAAAAAGTTAACCCCTGAAAAGTCTTTTGAATAAGTTTGCATATCTATTTTTCAGGGAGTACATAAAAGAGTAACACTAAATTTTAGGTACTAGTTTCTAGTGTCTCCTTCAAGAACAAATTCATGCAATTAATAAGAGAGCATCGGCATTTCTCTTGTTCTACCATAACCTGTTAATAGTTGAAGGGAGAATTCTCGAGGGAACAAGAAAACAGCAGCTCAGAGAAGTGCTTCTCCAAGTACCCTAGATGCAGCACGAGCAACACTGCCAAAGAATTTTAGAAGCAAATATTTTGAATTAAAAAATTGGAGATGAAGTCAAGAAATCTGTCTTTTAATAAGTCTTCTAGGTCACTCTAATGCAAACTAACGTGATAGAACTGGCTTCGAATTCACCTCTCCAGCAGATGCCCATTGCTCAGTCTAATAAGCATTGCTGGCCTTCTGATCAGGGAAGGAGTCAATGAGCGAATGAGTCATAAACAGTTGAAGAGAGTATTGAGCATATCGATTTTGATTTTTAAACAGACACTAAAATTCCTATCCAGCCATAATTACACATACAGAAACTGAGCATTATTAAATAAAAGTATTCTTTAACTTGTATTTTGACCACACAATGCTGCTGTGGTAATTACATAATTTCATGTAATATTTTGGAGATAAGAAAGTGTGGGGTTGGTATTGAACCTGTCAGCCAGGTCACAGCCTGATGGTGCCTCCTTGTGGGCACAGCCTTCTCATAGAAGGAACCAGGGCCCTCCCCTCTCTCTGCCTTCACCTTCCTGCTCGCTGGACCCACAGAGAGGAGCTACAGGAGCCCTGTGATGCTTCCACCGATGGGCATACAAGCAACTTTGTCCCAACCAGCCAGTGATCTTCCTGCATTCTGCATCACTGTCTGTAGTTCAGTAAGTCTGAAGTAGGACTTTTGGACTAGTATCAGACTCCTGGACTTGAATTAGACTGGGCTGAGATCCTTGCTTGATATATAATCACTTCTTGATATAAAGCTCTTTCTTACACCTACTCGTATGTGAATGTCACTGGATTTGTTTCTCTAGTCAACCCGGCCTCATAGTTGTCATTAGACTCTTAATCACTGACTCAAATGTGATTCTTACACCTTAATTTCACAATGAGACACAGAGTCCCATGTCTCAACCCTTCACATAAACAAATCCAAGATGGTAAGCGAGGAGTATAGTATAATTGTACAGATCACATCATCCTATGCTGCTCTCTGTGGGAGGCCAAAAAAATGCTTGCTATTGAGTTCTCTATTCTATGGAAATGAAAATATGCAGACTATCTAATTAACCAAGACTACCAGAAAAGCATAATTGTTGGAATATTTTCACAATGCATAAATACCTAAGATGCAATATAAATAAAAACAGAGGCAATTGTTTTTCTTTTGGGACATTTCAAACATATCAAATTGTATAAACAATATCTAAAATAATATTCTGGGCACCTGGGCCATTTCTACTGGGCAAGTAATTTGGAAGTGAAGGGAGGAGAGAAAGTGTTCCATTGGCTTTTCCTCACACACCCTCATTTATGGTTTCCCTTCTTTTGGCACCATCTCCTAAGCATCAGCATCATGGAGAATACTTACATTTAGATAAGTTGTGAGCAATATACCAGCAAATAATTTCATCACGGCCACAGAGCCAATACTGATTCATAGCAACCGTACAGGAGAGGGCGGAACTGCCTCTGTGCGGTTCTGAGACTGTAACTCTTTACGGGAGAAGAAATCTTGTCTCTCACTCACAGAGCTGCCGGCGGTTTCTAGGTGCCGGTCTTCAGGTTAGCAGCCCAGTGTCTAATCACTACGGCACCAGGTCTCCTTCCACAACCAAAGAAGATCCAGTAACTCTATGGAAATTTGTTCATTTCCATGCACATTAGGTATTCGTGATCTCTAGAGGGAATTCATGAGCTTCACCATACTGCCCTGTTTATGAAGGTCAACTCCACAAGGCTGATGGAGACCAACTCTGAGGATGACCTTAGATCTGGAGTCCCTGTGCGGAGAAACCTCCTAGACAGAGGAGAGAGAGCTGTAGCATGGGAGACAGCACAAAACAACAAGAAATAATGGCAACCCAGGCAGACCCCAGGGGTGATGAAACAGCTGCAGCAGCAGTATTAATGGTGAGAACAAGATGAGCATGTTTACAAACACACACAGTGAAAGAGAGAGCTGAGCACCTTGGAGTGAGTGGCTCGCGGGGAGCGTAGGGGGCCACTGGGCACTTGCTGGTGGAGTTAAAGACCTATCCCACTTGCCTGAGCAGGAGAGAGACTGAGAGAGGAGGCCTGCAGTGGGCATGGCTGAGAGAAGGCCCAGGAACAGGGACAGCCAAGAGAAGGGAGCACGACTAAGAAGCTGAGAGCTCTCTACTTTGCAAGGTGTCTTAATTGAAAAATTGTCTCCTATCCCCTGCCACCTGAAATGTATCCTGTTATTTTCAAGTTGATCCTGACCACAAGTTAGAATTTATTTCCAAACAAAACCAAACCAAAAAACCCTCACTGCCATTGATTTGATTCCAACTCATAGCAGCTCCGTAGGACGATGTCAAGCTGGCTCTGCAGGTTTCTCAGGCTGTTTGTCTTTATGGGAACAGAAAACCTCATCTGTCCTCCTCTGAGAGGCTGGTGATTTAGAAGGGTTGACCTTTTGGTTCCCAGCCCAACTGGAATGTATGCCAACACCAAACACCAAACAAGCATTGCATATGATCTGTGAGGTTTGTGGGTGACCTAGTTAAACACTCAACCCCAGCAGAGTGTGGGGAGGGTCCCGAAGAGGGTGAAAGCAGGGGAGCACAGAGCTACGCCTGACCTCGGAGGAATCCTCTTGGGGTTAACTTGTGTTCTCATTGCCCCTGTGAGTTTCGATGGCTATTGGCATTGATAGATTGTCTGGCCACTTTATAGGTCCTTAAGTTCTGAAGGATGCAAATGGCTAGGAATCGTGTACTAACCAACTGACATTTGTGGTTTCAACGCACCCAGAAGCACCACTAAAGAAAGCCTGGGAATCTGCTTCGGTGAAGATGGTAATTCATATGGCACGCTGTGGAGCAATCTACTCTGTGACTCATATCGTGACCTTTCATAATACATCTGATTGTAATGGGATTGGGTTTCTTTTTCCTTGATATACATCCGTGACTGTAATACATTTTTGGACTTTCAAAGGTGATGAACACAACTTAATATATATATTTGATTTGAGCTTACTGATTCTTGTTTAGATCTGGAGTCATTTTTAAAAGTGTAAAGTAAAAAAGTATACACACACAGACATGAAGAGAATAACTCACTAAAAGTGAAGCTTACAAAAAGATATAGGGAAAACCAGTGGGATTTTTATTTTGTCATAACCTTGTTAGACATGTTTTGGTTTTGGATTTTCAGTCTGTGGAGTATTTTATATTTCTCAAATTTCTTCTGTTCACTTGTGACTCTCAAACCTAATAGAAATCTCCTTTTCCCCTTCAAGTAATACTTGTCTACTTCTAGGGCTCTCAGGGGAATACTTTTTAAAAAATTGTTCAAACCAGCTGGAGCAGAGCACAAATACATACCAAATAGGAACGTACTGCAAAGAAGCCATCAAAATAGCTAAAATAATCGAAAAGCTCATGTAAAAAAGTACAGAGAACAAAGTAAAAAGAGTGCCTTAAGGGCTTAGTTTCAATTTCAACAGTAATCCACCATTTCAGATAGAGTTAATTCCCTAGGCTGTGTGCATATGGATAACTTAATTCCACAGATAATCTCTAATATTTGTTTTGGGATAAAATGTCAAACTTTTCCCACTAAACCTTTTCACCTTACCTTTGGACCAGTGGTCAAATGGGGGGATTTGTGGTGGCCCCTCATTTGTCTGACCCTCCAGGCCAAAGGCAGTGCAAACACAATGTGAAATGCATCCCTCCCCGTCTCTTTCAGTATCAGCTCGCCTTCCTTTTGCATGGAGTAGAGGAAGGAGGAAAGTGAACAATGGGGTATTTTTTATACCAAATTTCATTTTATTTGAATACAATAAGTTTAACTATAACATTTTAATTGGGTCCACAAAAGGAAATTTTTATCAGTGGAATTGGATATCCGGTTGTCTTGTTCAGAAACGCAATGTAGGCAAAATTTTCAGGCGCAGAGGCAAAAGGTACGTTTCCATTGAGCTCTGTCACTTGCTCGTAAATGACCTTCAGAAAATGATCACAATCAGTGAAGCTTCTTTTTCTCCTCTATAAGATGGAAGTCCTTGCCTCCGCAGTGTAGTCAGCTGCTAAGTAGAAGGCCGGAGGTTTGAGTCCACCTAGCAGCCCTCAGCAGAAAAGCCTGGCCTTCGACTGTTGGGAACTCTGCCATGGAAAACCCTTAGGTACAGTTTGACTCTGCCGTTGAAGTTGCCTCCGTTATAACGAGAAAAAGACAAGCCCGTTTCAGCTCTCCGTGCACTGTGCTGTGGTCGCTGTTAGGTGCCATCGCGTTGATTCCTACCCACGGCAAGCGGACAAATGCGAGAACAAACACTGCTCAGTGCTGTGCCTTTCCCACAATGGATTCTAAGCCCGAGCCTGGTGCGGCAGCCACTGGGTCAATCTAGCTCATCGAGGTCAGCCTCCTGCGGCAGCCACTGGGTCAATCTAGCTCAACGAGGGCCTTCCTCTTTGTTGCCACCTCACTGCTGAACCAAGCTTCACGTCCTTCTCCAGGAACTGCTCTGTCCTGACAGTGTGTCCAAGGTCATGAAATCCTTGCCTCTAGGAGCACTCTGGCCATATTTCTCCCACGATAGATTTGTTAGTCCTTTGGGCAGACGACCGTACCTTCAATATCCTTGTCCAGCCCCACAATTCAAAGACTTCAGTTCCTCTTCGGTCTTCCTCATTTCATGGCCAACTCTCACATGCATTTGAGGAAATTGAAAATACCTTGGCTTGGGTTAGGTGTGCCTTATTCCTCAAAAGTAGCATCCTTGCCTTCCAACACTGTAAAGAGGCCTCGTCCAGCAGATTTACCCAACCCAGCTTGACTGCTGCTGCCATGCAGGTTGATTGTGGAGTCAAGTACGACAGAATCCTTAAGAACTTCTCCATTTATCATGATTTTTACCTACTAGTCCAATGAGAATATTGGTTTTCTTTACACTGAGCTGTGATCCATGCTGAAGGCTGAAATCTTTGATTTTATCAGCAAGTGATTCAAGTCGTCCTCACTCTCAGCCAGCAAGGTTGTGTCTTCTGCATGTTGCAGATCGTTGGTCATAAGCCTTCCTCCAATCTTGAGGCTGCTTTCTCCATACAATTTGGCATCTCTGATTATGTGCTCAGCGTGCTGTCTTGTAAGAGTTAAAGATTAGGGAGTAAAGACTCTACCAACAGTTGAATGGGGGACCACCGCGTAGCTGAGTACCTACATTTCCAAATATTTTTGTTGAAAGCAATCAGCAGAAGTTTCTACGGACTCTGATTTTTATGTTTGAACATGTTCTATACACAGTAATTGTCCCTTGCACATTTTCTAGCTATTCAAAAAATCTTTCCAACTGCACAACAGATAGAGTGAAATCCAGAACATTCCCCAAGAGTATTAAATACACCTTGTTCTCTTGCTGGCTAGAGATGGATAGCCAGGCAAGTACAAATATTTTGCTTTTGTTAAAAAAGAAAACAAAAAAAGGAATGTTATAAAAGAATTCTCAAGTAGCATTAACCAATTTCTCAATAACCATAATATTGTCACAGACCTCTTTTTCCACACAGTGTGAGTTAATGGATATATACAGAGGTCAAAGGACATGAAATTCCAACTATAGCTTTTTTTAAAAATGCTTATATCCACAAAATAAGTCCATTGAATCTAGCAGACATATGTATGTTTATGTAGCCAAGCAAGTGACTTCATATAATAAGGAAATATCCAATAATCATTTGATTAGGAAAACAGATGATTTTTATTTAATGTATTCAGATTAAGAATATAGTTTAGCTACTGTCAGTATCACTGGAATGAATTGAATCATCTCCAAAGATAAAGTTGCTGGATAAAAGATACAAACTCAAACATCATTATGAATGAGTCAGATCATTGCTATTCCTTAGCAATCTCATCAAGGCAGCCCTGACTTAGCAGTGAGCAGCTGGTTACGTACTCTTCGCTAACTGAAACCAGCAAAATTTGAAACTACCAGTAGCTTTGGGTAGGAAAACTCCACGGTGTTCGGCTCCCATAAAGACGATGTGGCATCAAGCATATTTCGACTTAGTGACCCATGTACAACCGAGCAAGACACTACCTGACACCTGTAAATCCTCTCCACCACGTTCATCAAGAGATGTTCTTCAGCACTTCGAACGAACACGTCAAATGGTGTCTGAGAGAGAAAGACTTCGTCATTCGCGCTCATCACGATTGTGATTGTCAGGTGCCACTGAGTCTGTTCTGCGGCTCAGCAGCCCTACGCCACCCAAATGAACCACGACACCTTCCTGACCTGTGTTTGAGCCCATCCTTCCAGCGCTTGGTCAATCCAGCTTCTTGACACTGCTCCTCCACTTTTCTGAGCACGATGTCCCTTCCCTTCTGATAGCATTTCCTTCATCGGTTGGAGGTTTGCGACCAATCAGAGAGGCTTTGGATGAAAGGCCTGATAATGGACTTGTAAAACACCAGCTTGGTCCCTGGAGAACACTCTGCTTCTCTGAGAGTTGTTGCTGTTGGGTGCTGTGAGTAAGGGCAACACCATGCGCACCAGAATGAAACGCTGTTCAGTCCTGAGCCAGCCTCACAACTGTTGCCCTGTGTGAGCCCATGGTTGCAGCCCCTCTGTCAGTCCACAGAGGTCAAGATCTTCCTCTTTCTCGATACACCTTGACTTTACCACGCATGATGTCCTTAGGAAAAACTGGCCTCTCCTGATAATATGTCTAAAGGACATGAGACACAGTCTCACCTTTCTTGCCTCCAAGAAACACTCTGACTGTACTTCTTCCTAGACAACTTTGGTACTTGGCAGTCCGTAGTACTTTCAATACTGTATGTCAGCACCACCGTTCAATGCATTGATTCTTCTTCATTCTTCCTTATTCCGTGTCCAACGTCCACGTGCATATGGGGCATTGAAAATAACTCCATCTATAAATGCAGAGACTCTAGTCATGCCTATTTAAAATGTGTCATCTAGTTGTAGTAACAGTTATAGCTCTGGTGGTGTACCAGGTTATAGATTTGGTTGCTAACTACAAGGTCTGCAGGTCAAACCCACTAGCTGGATCATGGGGAAAAGTGGAAGTTTTGTGCTCCAAGAAAGATCTCCCGCTTCAGAAACATGAAGAGGTGGTTCTACCCTGTCATGCAGTTGCCAGGAATCAAATTGACTCAACAGCAGTGAATTCGGTTTGAGGTTTCGGTGTGCATTCCCATCCTGACTGCTAATGATGTTGCTTGCCTTCTGTATTGTGATGGGGCTTCAAAAAGTTCCTGGAAAAAAATGGATTGGATGATAGTGGAATTTTTCTCTGCCCTCTTGGATTTGATTTAGTCATGTTTCAGAATTTCGATGTTTGTAATAATTTAAATATATATATATATATATATATATATTTGTTCTTATTTTCCATTCTTTCTCACAGGGTTCTTGCATTCTCATTTTAATTCCTCCTTTTATTCGTGTGTCTAGAACTTTCGACTGAGACTTTACTTTGAGTATGGTATTTGTTAGGATTACTCTAGATTTTCTCACAATTTTTTCCCTCTCATTCTCTTCCTGTATGTACAGTCTTTTCCCCCAGCTGTTTTAATTTAGTTCCCTGGCCTGAGCCAACTCATGATTACATTTGGAGACTGCTACCCTGGGTTACTCTTGGGAGAATTGGGTATCCAATCTGAGAATCAACGGGTAATGTCTTCGTTTCCTAGTGTTGCTGTGGAAATAATGCAAATGGGTGACTTTAAAGAACCAACATTCATGATCTTAATGTCCAGGATGGTAGGAGTCTGAAATCAGATCACTAGCTCTAGGGGAAGACCCTTGTTTTTCAAGTTCTGTAATGCCCCCTTTCCTTGGTTCCTCGGTAATCTTCACATGTCTACTCTTGGGTCAACGCTCTCATTGCTAATCTCAGACATGGCTAGGTTGAGTGCACAGGTTACACTGATATGGCTTCACTAACTTAACAAAGAAAATCCAATTCCCAAATCGGATCACATCCAAAGATATAGGGGTTAGCATTCCAGCACATATTTGGGAAGGCATCATTGAGCCCACAACAGCTGGCTAGAAACAGATTGCATTCTAGGACTTGTCTATATTCTCCTGAAACTACAGATAGCTTAAAACCACATGGTTTCTCTGGTAGTTATATAATTTCATATCAACTTGATATATAAAAGTGTAGGGGTAGAGTATAGCCTGTCAATCAGGTCACACAACCTCAGTTGACTCCTTGTGGGTGTGGCCTTCTCAAAAGTAGGGTCGTGCAAACCTCCGCCCTCTCTCTGTCTTCAATTCCCTGCTGGCTGACCCTGATGGCAGCCCGAGTGCTGGAGATACATGCACCACCATTGGATCCACAAGACTTTGCACCCACCAGCCCGCAATATTCTTGTATTGTGCATCATTGTTTGTGACTGCATACGTCTGAAGAGGGATTTATGAAATAGTATTGAATTTATGGACTTGAGTGGACCAGGCTGGGATGTATTCTTGATATAAAGTTCTTTCTTACACATATATGGACATCACTGAGTTTGCTTCTCTAGTCAGCCTGGAATAACAATTTCTAAAACATTTTTTTCCTTATTTCAAGTTCTTGAAAATGTGAGAGACTTATCTAATCTCTACTTTTAAGTAGTAAACTTAACTCTAGTACCCCATTTTATCTGTAGCAGTTTTCTTCATTTTGCTCTTAAAAAAACCTAACTTTGCCTGTTACCTAACTCAGTGCCAACCTGGCCCATTTTATCTAAAAACAGGATGTTTTTATTTCACTTTTAAAAAAATTGGTAATACTTAAGGTAACTTGGAAATTCAGAAAAATTCCAAATCACTAAGCATTGTGGCAGACAACTAATTTTCTGTTACCCAAATGAATTTGTCATTGAGTAAAGAAAAGCATTAGCCCAATCAATTTTCATATAAGCAGCAGAAGCCAATTTTAAAAAGCATTGTCTTTCTCACAACTATGTTTAAAATACAGGTCTTAGTATTCTAAAGTGTCTCTTTTTTGATAAAATTTTGCACAGTAGCTACCAAATACCATGACACTTATGAGTGATGTTCACATCACTTAACTAAAAAATTTTGACTTGAAAAAAGGTCTCTTGGCCAGGAATCATATAATAAAAACATAATCAAACAAGTAAACAAACCAAAAAGATGGTATTTTCATATTTGACTTTAGAAGAACCCTGGAGTGCAATGTAAATTTTAAAAAAATTATTATCTTAAGCATTCCAATTCTATCCCAATTCATTTTGTATTAAAAAGATAGCCAGGTTTTAAATAAAAGTTGACAGATTTTTTAAAAACAAATATTCTGACTTAACAATGGAATGCTCTTAGGAGCTATACATTTGAATATTTGAAAAATTGCATTTAATCACATTCAACCTCATCTATGAAAAAATGATCGGTAATTTGATGAGTATACTGTATTTAGTAAAATATGCTAATCCACAAGATGATTAATTAAAAAATTCAGATAAAGAATTGATTTTCAAAATTTAAAGAATAGTTCCTGAGATCATACAATAAGAAATAAATGATAAAGTAAATTTAGAACTTGGGTTTTCTGACCATGAATGCACTATACTCAGATTGAAGAATTGGTTAACTTCCAAAGTTAATCCAGTTGTTTTCATCTGAGAATTTGCTGTAATATTTTATCAATTGAAATTAATATTTTAATATTTGTAGTATCCTTTGTTTTATTTTTCAATATTTTTCTAAATGTGACAACAAATATATTTTTCTTTACAATGTTATAGAATTCTAATACCAATAAACGACCGCATAGAATTATTGAATAGAATTCCCACTCACTGTTGAAGAAATGCCTTTGTTCAGCAACCTCCAGTAAGTGAGCACATAAATAATTGCTTATTAAAGACTTTATATATGGGATATTACAACCTCTGCATATTAGCAATTCAATAATGAAAAACATTATGATTTACTTGCCACTACCATTAGTAATTGGCACCATGGATTATATAATATTGCTTCCTGCCAGTGATTTTGATTGAATCAAAGGAGAAATGGCCGTGAAGTATATATTTATACCTCTATATGAATACTGTACAATTACTATGAATCGCTGATGAACTATTTAACTTTCTGATACTCACTGCAAAGCTGTATTAAATTACATTCCCTGGTATCTGTCAAGGGAGATGCAAAACTCTGTTTACTGGGTCAAGTCAAAGAAAGAATATTCAATCAAATTTATGTGAGGTCTGAGTAAATTATATCACATTTACCCTTGGACCAGGAGAAGACAATGATACCACGCTTTCACACACTTGATGTAGGAAAAAAGCTGAGAGATGAAATCAAGTGAGAAATCAACTCATGGCAAGAGACATGTTGACAGAGCCTTCACCTCTGTGGTGCCTGTCCAGTCTAGACAAGCTGAAGACTGGATCTTCAACAGAAAGCATGGCCAGACCTATTTTTGTGAGAGCCAGAAGAGCACACAAGGGTATTATCAAGCTAAGGCGATAAAGCCACATTCCTTTCTCGCTCACATTAATATATAGCTACCTGAAGAAATTTATCTACTAAGGATTCTTTTAGATAGATACTTTTTCTCAATAAATTTTGAGAGCAGAATTTTTATTGCCATTCTAGAATCTTTCTGGGCTGGAGGGAAGTCTTTGTCCTGCATGGAGCCCTGGTGGTGTCGCGGTGATGTGTTAGGCTGCAGTCCTCATGGTTGGTGGTACAAACCCACAAAGAGCTCTGTGAGGGAAAGACTGGCCTTCCTGCGCCCAGAAACAGTTACAGGCTTGGAAACCCCGGGAGGCCACCATGAGTCAGCATCGACTCTATGGCAGTGAATTTGGAGGATTTTTGTATCCTTTACTTAGGAGAAAACACACATGCAAGAAATTAAGTTAAAAAAATTGCTATTATGGGTATAGTTATCATAATACAGGCACAAATCTACTCCTTAAAAAACATGTTTAAGTATCTCTGTGTTCAGCAGATAGCCACAAATTAATTTTCTCTATAAAACACGTGTGTCAATCTCATTAAAGTGTGTTCAAAATAGTGGTTTCCCAGGGATTCTGACCAGTTACAGGCAAGACCAAGAAGTCATAAGGGTATAGTGACTGGGGGATTCCCTGGAGGTGGGGTGGGGGGTAATCTTGATAGATTACTTCAAGGATACAGGAGCTGAATAGGAACACATTTTAAGAAAATTAAAAATTGTATATCTAGAAAAAGGTCAGGAAAATTGCAGCCAGGAATTTTTTCCCCTTTGTGACAAACCATCTGCTCATTCTATGAGAAAAGCAAAAGCTGCCCTACAAATTTGAACTTGAGTGGGAAAACCTAAGCCCTTTTGCTCTAAATACCTGATCTTGCCCTTTAGACTTCCCTTCGTCATCCACATTCAAAGAACCTGAAAAAGGAACACAATTTGAGTCTCTAGAGAATTCCAAAACTTGTTTTCATGCGGTATAAATAAACCCAGACATACGGATAATTCTTTGGGGGAAAGGTTAGAGAAATGGAAACAGCACCTTCAGATTTGTACGTGGAAGATATGCTGAGAAATAATAGGGTTAAGGTGTTGTACTGCTAGCTACAAGGTCAGAGGTTCAAACCCACCAGCCTGTCACCGTACAGGAGAAAGAGGAGACTGTCTGATCCTGTAAAGATTCATAATCACAGAAACCTATGGAGGGAC
The DNA here is from genome assembly GCF_050624435.1 of Tenrec ecaudatus. Classification (NCBI taxonomy): domain Eukaryota; kingdom Metazoa; phylum Chordata; class Mammalia; order Afrosoricida; family Tenrecidae; genus Tenrec; species Tenrec ecaudatus. Next base: position 75,142,100 of record NC_134542.1, read on the forward strand.
AACATTAGTGGCAAATGACTATAGCAGTGTGTTTGGTGTTTTGCTTTTATAGATATATAGCAAGATCAAGAATCCGTGTGTAACGCCTAAAATTTCTGATTTCCATATCAGAATAATGCCACTGTCTAGACTCTGCATGCCTCTTATTTCTGTCTCAGCACACAAAATCTTCAAAGGAAGAGTAGAGGATGAAGAGCCATGGTATCTAAGTGCCAGCACAGGTAGAATTCAAGGTCTCTGAAGGTGACCTTAGAAACAAACATGTGAGCCAAAGAATTGAACAAAATTTGGCCCATGGCCCCTTTAAATTTCTTCCCTCAGCTTAGCAGACATCTAGTCATTTAGAAAAGAACCCACCCCCTTGTTAGACCAGCTGAGGGACAATCCCCTGTTGCCATTTTTATTGTCTGCCCTGGAGAAGGAGGCAGCTTGGGATGCCTAATGGAATCTTGATTCTATTTCACAGCTTCAGCGCACAGCCAGAGGCCCGTGGTGCTTTTGTGAGCCAGAATCCACGGAGGCTAATTTTGGCTGAATAGAGGCTAAAGAGAATTCATTTTTCCTTGTTACATTTATTTCACTAAAATTGTTCAAACTCACAAGATATTGCTGGAAGGACATGAGCAGGCACTTCCTAATTGGGGCCCCATTCAGTAGCAAAACTGACTTTGCAGGTACCAGCCACAGAGGTGAGAGGGATTCCAGGACCCCTCAATGCCTGGAAATTAACCTTAACACAGGAGACATAAACGTTCTCTCCACTTGGATGTGGAATATCATCTCAAGGCTTCTGTTTCACATACTTGCTGGAAATTGTCACCACGGTTCTTCTCTTTCAGTTACTACATATGAAAGATTTCATGTCTTAACATCACCAGTGGATTCTGCTGAGCATGCTTGGGGAGATAATTGCTATTCCCTCCCAAACACGGAGAGTCTCTAGAGATAACGTGCAGCAATTGAGTATTAACCAGTGCTCAGAAAGCCAAATGGACAATAGAGATACAGGAAGCATCATTTAGCCTTCCCCTCCCACTTAAAATTTTAATGAGATTTTTCAAAAACAGTTTTATATTTTCAAATGTACAAAGCATTCTGGTTCTAAAAGAAAATTAAAAAGTGGCACAAAATCCTACTCTGAATTTTAATTTTACCCACATCATGAAAGTTAGTGAGAGTGTCACTGATTTCTACTTATAGTTCTAATTTTTGTTTTTAACTCAGTTAATAAGGGTAGCCATTACTAAAAAAAATGTGAGAGACAATTTCCTAAGAGCTTACTAAACGTTTCTACTCTTCTTGCTATTGCCTATGGGGAAAGTGTAATCCACCCCGTTTTACAGATGGACAAATTAAAATTGAGGGGCTATTCACTGTAGTGCCTGGTGAAAGAATACTTGTCTTCCTTTCCACAATTTACTCCTTGAAAACCAGCATACATTTAACCGATTGGTTTTCTTTTCCAAAATAAATCTAAAACCTAATTCCAGGAGATGAAAAGTGGTGTTTTACAGAGGAAAGCAGGGGAGAAAAGGTTTTCCCTGTAACAGGTACGCCACATTGTTTGTTGGCCAGAGGATTTCTGAGGGTAGTTAACCTTAGCTCACCTGCATTAAATATTGACCCGGAGGGGCAATTTGAGGCCTTGCTAATGGGGCAATTTGGAGCCTTAATGATGCAGACAAAGAGGTCCACAATCCTACTTGATGAAGTGAAGAGTCTCATTAGCATGATTTTCAAGGGTGGTGCTCAAAGAATTAGCTTGCCAACTAAAGCCACGTCTAAACTGGCCAAATCAAGAGCTCTCCACTTAGCTGGAGTACTGCCTTTGACCAATGGCTCCACGTTCCTGGACACTGGATTCTCTGCTCATCATCTTGATGAAGTTTACCACAAACGAAGTCGGCCTTTCCCTGACTTTTAGGGAAACTTTGAAAGAATAGCAAAAAATGTATTTTTAAAGACGATGCCAAAGGGAACCAACTGTCTGTCAACTTACCACAGATCACCATCTATCTGTACTGGAGAAAAGTTCTTTGGTGGAAATGACAGGGTATTGTTTAAGCTCCTGGGTTTGGGGAACAGGTGCCAATTTCTAATATACACTGACAATTTAGGAAATAAAGCATGCCAAACCGCCTTTCAATTTACAACTGAGCGTCAAATGTTACCTCATATCTGATTTCAGGGATATTTATGGTGCTTTTTATAAGTACTCAGTATATTTAAGCCACAATGTCCCAAGCATGCAAGTGTACAATCCAATACATTCTGCACGCACAGTCCGCAAACCCACACATCAACGTTAACTCGGTCAAGTAGAAAGGGCGGCTGTACATATATTCAGTGCTTCATCAGTGGAAAATCATGTCATCAAGCACATATACATAGGAATTCTAAAAGGTGTAGAAATTTGTTCTTTGCAGAAAATATAAAGCACTGAAAAATGTAATTAAACATCAAGAAAGGATAGAATATATCTCATATGTGTTCGATGTTATCAAATAAACACACCAACTTTTTCTTTTATAAATATATGTTATATACAGACACACTGTCTAACTCGATTACTAAATATGATAGACTATTCTTTGGCTTAGTCTTAGCCATTACATTAAATAGGCTGAAATGCCCTCAGCTTCGCCCTAGGCTCTTACTGCCTCCAGCTACTGCTTTAGTGATGGATTCCAGGGGAAAATAAAAAGGAAAATTCAACAATGTGACACCTTACACTAATCAACTGCAAGATAATTTCTTTCCAACACTGGTAACAGATATCTTCTCCAAACATATACATTCTGTGGTTGGCTACAATCTTTGAACTGAACATGTTTTAAAAATAGAGTAACGTAATTATTATCAAAAATAATTTGTACCTCAAACAGCCCAAATTAATTCAATAAACAGAGCAGAAATTACAGTGATTTAAGTTCTGATATTTTACCATAGTAAAATTTTAATTGTGGCAAATATACTCCTTTCTGGGATGTAAAATCAAAGGGTGGGGGGAGCAGTGCAGACTGCCAACATTCCTCCATATAAAAATGTTTTTGTAATCAGTCCATTTAAATACTAACATTTTATTTTTTTAAGCACTTAGTTTCTTGATCAGGATCCATATTCATGGGGTCTCACTGTAATCCACTTTACCACTTAATGTTGCAATTCAAATGTTCAGTCAGAAGCAAGCCCTCCAGAATAAAGCATGACTATTACTGTGTGGGGCTGTAAAGAGAAGACTATTGGAATATATCACCAACACACTAGGGGACCATTTAGTCCACTGCTCTAAATACATCATTTAATTACAATGGAGACATTACTTCATGTTTCTACTGATGTAAGTATTATTAGAATTCATGATATTCGCAGGCTACTGTGGGCCATTACATTGGCCATAAGCTATTCTATAAGATTTACTACTAAAGGCCCGCAAGGGTATTTGAGCATTCATGGATTCTGTGGCAGTAGTCTTTTATCTAAGACACATAAGTGAGGGACAACCGAGTTATTATCTCTAAGAAACATAGCTTAATATTTTGGATTCTAAAGGTTAAGGTACCATAAATCCTGAATTACTCTGAGATATCACATAAAAAGACATTTTTATTTTATTTTACTCTATTCTGCCTCTTAAAATATTTTATGATGGCAGTTTCTAGAGTTGTACCATGTTGTTTACATTCAGTCCCTGGATGCATCAAAACACTGACACAGCATTTCTTTTAAAACTGTAGTAATGAAAGCAAAAATATACATTGTATGTGTGTGGTGGGGGTGTGGGGGGGGCAGCTGCATGAGTTTGTGAGTGTGCGCATGCGCATGCTGTAACTCAGTGTGGTAGGTGAGAGACTGGTTCACCTAATGCTTTGTTTATTTATTTGAAGCATTAAAATATCCAGTTTGATTAGCCCTGCTCTGTTCTTTGATGGTCTTTTCCCTGAAAAGTGCCATTGGGTAGATTTGAGATAGGTGCTTTACACCTGGGTGTAAAAAATTGGCTTTAGAAGAACGATTCTAGGAAGTAACGTGAGTAACACAGAATCAATTCTGACATGAAAAGAACGTGTTACAGAAGGCTGCTTGATTAGTAAACAATGCAATTTGCATCCAGAAAACCCAGTCAAGACTGTTAACGAGACTGAATAAATTTGTCAACAAAAAAATGGGCAAAAAAGAAAAACTCTTCTTTATTATCAAGCAAGAACTTCTGGATAGCATCCTAACAATGAAAGGCCAGGAGTTGCAGAAAGCCAAGTTGGACAGCAGGTTGAACATGGAAGTTTAACCCAACAAGCCAATTCCCTTCTGCCCTGGCAAAGCAAGTTCTAAATTCCTCCAAGCCTCTTCTTGCTATCTAAGGCACCTTTGTGCTCCTGAGTCTTAATACATTACGTACAAAAACATTCTGTATTTTCCAGAAAAAAAGAAAACACTCTGTATTTTCCAGAAAAAAGAAAGACAAAAAAACTATTCATCAGCACTGCTGTTGTGTTAGGCAGGGTTCTCTAGAGAGACAAAACCAGATTGCTAATAATTATTTAAATAGATAGATAGACAGATAAACACAAAAATAAACAGTTAATTAAATTACAAAGCAGTGCAAATGGCTCAGTGCAACTCACTCTCGTAAGACAGTTGTGAGACACTGGCAGCCCTTCAAGTCTTGAGGACCACCAGGTAGTCCTCTGTAGAGAGATTCAGGCTATCTGGGCACAGGCAGCAAACAGCAAGGCAGGTCACCAACAGTCAGCCAGATGACAGGGTCTGACAGTCCCCAGCTCAAGAGAAGTAAATTCCAATTGTGTGGCGAAGCAGGCCTTGAAGGACCTCAGACTACAGCGGCACAGTCCACGGGCTAGGTGCCCCACAGGAAGTGTAGCATTCAAATGGAGGCACAGAACAAGCCAGGCAGGTGCACACTGGTCCGATTATCAACGAGCAAGGGACAAAAAAGGCGATGCTCACTGAGCCATTTATCTCTCCACACTTCAATTAATTCCATATGTGTTTATCGGCCAGGTTGGCATAATAAACTATCTGAGCTGTCTTGAGAGATGGCTCAAAATGGACATATATCAGCAAGCAACCAGAATATAATGGAGAGACAAATGAGCCCATTGATTTGAACATAGAAAACCAACTGAGCTATTTGGCAGACAAAACTGTCTCTGAATCTGTAATATGAATGTCTTGTCTATGTGCCAGATATTCTGCCCCCGCTTCCCCATTATCAGCCTTCCTCTCTACCTCCTCCTTTATCTAACACCAGTCAATACCCAAGACATCATTTCCTCAGGATTCCAGAATATCTCTTAGTCATAAGATTTCTACGACAGTTGCAAGTACTGCCATCAATTGTTCTTAAGGGGGAAAAAAATCTGTTTCACAAAGCATTGTTCTTATACTCTTACATTTTAATTTTAAATAAAGCAAACTAAATTAAATAAACAGAAGGTCTGTGGATAAAATTTTAATAAGACACCAGACTATTTAGTTACTTCAATTAAGTTTTAAAACTACCAAAATATACAATATCATTTATTACAAAATCGCATTACTTCCTATCTTTTCCATCCTATTAGAATTTTAAAGAAAACATTGCCCTCTTAGGCCAAATTTCTAGATATAACCAACCACTCTATATTTTTCTTGGTATAATGTGTATATTTAAAACTCACAGTATGCTGTATCTAAATAATGCTGAAATACCTATGCCTTTTATTTGTCTTGTCAAGTCTATATTAAGTTAATTAATTCTGAAAAAAATTAGTTCTAGTTTTATTTTTAATAAAATCACCATCCTGTGAAAACCATTAGAAATATCAAATTTCCTAGGATTGTTCATGTATTTTCACTGATGAGTTGGTTCCAATTCCCGGCGCCGAGTCGGCGTCTACATTTCTATGGAAACAGCTACATCTTTCTGCAGTAGAGTGGAATCTTTCTCCAGCGGTGGATTCAAACCGCTGGCCTTTCCACAAGGAGCTCGGTGCTTCACGTTGTGCCACTAGAGCTCTTTCTAAGAACAAAATATTCCAACCCATTGTCATGAATTGGGTTCCAACTCGCAGTGAGGCTCTGAGGAAGAATGGACCGTCCCTCTGTGGTTTCTAAGGTTACAGACAGCTGAATATTTCACGAGAGTGGCTGGCGTGTTCTGCTGGTGACTTCTGAGTGAGCAGCTGCGGGTTTAACCCCTGGGCCTCCAGAAGAGGAAATGCTTAGGGGATCCAAAACCACAGTTCTTTTCTCAGGTACTCCTAATTGTTAAAGTAGGTACCCCCGGCATATTGTTAAATTGCTATCTAAAATTTGTCACACATATTTAAATAGCTGCTAAATACATAATTACTGACATTATAACAAACCTGTAACATAGCCAGTGACATGTATGATAGCAGTGAGATGGATGCTCACCTTATCCTTTTAAAAGCATGATCAAGGTTTTCTCTGAGTGGGGAATTTTACATTAATCTTTTAATTTCTTGAATTTAAAGCTCCATTTTGATTCCTCCAGCAAGACTTTGCCTAATGGATTGTATTGTTATGCTTCAAATTATGTTCCTGTTCCACTTATCTACTTCCCTGGGGCTAAAATATGTATGTAAATCAAGATATAATTAAATTATTTTCATGATCACGAGGTTCTATGAGTTTAATAAGAATTTTCTGGATTAAGTCTTCATTACAATTGTTTTTCCATGTAAATGATCAAAATAATTTGCACGTGTTACAAATGTCGATGCATATTTATCAAAAGATAAGGTAGATATTTTGGGGGGAAAGATTTGAGTGAGATGGATTTTTATTTAAGTCATTTGCACTTTACTTTTCAATTAGTTCATGTATTCTTGAAGAAATATTACTTGTTACTGGAAGATTATATTCAAACATCAATTTATTCTTATATTCTATAAATAAAAGCATATGAAAACTTATCTGAATAAAGATGAGGGTGGTAATACAGGGACTTTTGCTTTAGTGGTGCTATTCAATTCTTAGAACTCTTAAATTTTGTGTCAAAAAGTCACAAAGCGATTTATTGTCAAACGTAATTTTAATTGCCACTTGATTAGCTCATGCTTAAATTTTATTCAAAGAAAAAAAATGCTCTGGCTTTAAATTACACCTCCTTGAGTAAGCCATGCCCTAACTGCTGATACATAAGTCAAGACTTATCAAAGGGAGATCACCCCATTCTTCTACTGGGAGGCCATTTATTTAACGTGATGCTTGGAAATAGTTAAGAAAAATAGAAATATAGCTTAATTCAGCACATTTAAAAAAATAATATTTCTGGAGATAAAAAGTACTTCATCTTTTCAAGCATCTTATCAGAATCTTTGACTTACTAACTTGCCTTATTTAATTTATGGAAAACATTCACCACATAATTTAAAATGCAAAGTGAGCCCATATTATCAAAGTGATCAGACTGACATTCTGTAGAAAACCTGATTTCATTTTTCAATTTAATTCAAATAAATGTGTTAATTTGAGTCACATGAAAATCATCTCTCTTCTGATGTTTTATTCTTAGGTAGATGATAGATAAATAAATGCAGGAGAGGGAGAGATAAAGGAGAAAAATTAAAGAGCCCAGAGTTTGCTACATGACTGAAATCATCTTTTCTGTTTTGCCTTCATGGGCCGCTCAGAGCCTTATTTTTCTTCGGCAATAGTCAGTGAATGGAGCAGACAAAGGCCTACGTAAAAGTCCATAGGCAGATATAGGCCTCCCGATCCGACAGTACAGCATGCTTCACTTACTGTCACATGTCAAAGCTCAATTAGAGAAAGACTTTCTACAAGAAGACAGAGACATCAGATGTATGTCCTTCCTTAAACAATACTTTATAAAATGTCTTTGGAGCTCTGATGATTTTGAATCCTCTTTGAGAAATAATCACATTAAGATTTAAGATGAATGAGAATTTTGAGGATTTTATTTGTGTGTTTGCTTGGCTGTAAACTGGGGAAAGGATTATAAATGGGGTAATGGAGAAGAAAACCCAGCCTAAGCTCTGGCTGCTAGATATATACTCAGGCAAATCAATTCAGGAAAACAATCGCAGTTGATGATATGAAGGTTGATGCTCTCAGAAGTATCTATGGTGTATACGGAAAAGTGTGGGTGCCAAAAGAATATGCTCCCAAGTGAAAGTCCCTAGTTCCTCCGCAGAACAAGCTTTTGTAAACTATTCCTTCGAGCACTCTTGAAGAAAAAGAATAGAAATATTTGTTGGTGTTGGGTGTCATAGAACCAATTTAAACTTGCCATGAAAGTAGAACTGGCCCATAGGGTTCTCATGGCGGTAATGTTGACAGAACCTGACCTCCTAGTAGCTTCTCCAACACTTGCCTCCAAAGCTCGCAACCCTGTGGCCGACACAATGAAACGCTTCTCAAACCTGCCCAGCCTCACCGGGTTGGAACCCATGCTTGCAGCCACGAGGTCAATCCATCTCCTGAAGGATCTCTTTCACGGACCTGCTCCTCTGTTTTCCCTTCTGATGACAGAACCAATTATGTGAAAGGACGTTTCACCTTTCTCACTCCAAAGGAGCCTTCTGGTTTTATTTCTTCCAAGATGGATTTGTTTGTTTGGGGAATTCATGTCACATTCAGCAATCTGCGCCAACAGGATAATGTGAGGGCATCAATCCTTGGTCTTTCTCATCCTCCGTGCATTTTCGTCTTGTCTCTCGTGTATGCTAGCTACCAGACACAGGAGAGAGTTCGAGAATCTGAAGAACGCTGAAGTGAATGGCTCCATGATCATTTCACTCTTCTTGCACTACCAGCCTTTCGGACCTCATTCCAGACAGCAGGCATCCTATTTAAATTCAATTAGTATTGTATTATTCTTCTGTCCTTTGTGATTAAAAAAAACACACATCCATCTCTCTTCTTTCTCCACCATAAGCCCTATGAAGAGTCATTCTCCTGTCCTTGAACAGCCTCTGAAAAACAAACAACGTGTCAGATTGGTGATCAAAACACTTTCTCAACTTATCTCCTCACAAGCCAGGAAGCGCAGAGTGCTCTGGAATAATTCCTACCCTTCATGTTTTCCAAAGACCTTTGGGATCTCTGGGTATTCCTGAGATGCTAGAGAAGTTATCAGGTATGTCCCAGGGGTGCTTTCTTTCTCCCAGAAATCTCAAGAGCAGAACTAGAGGCTGCATAGAGCAAGGCTGGGCCCATCTTACTGATAGCTACGAAACAATCTGGTTTTTAACACGCATAGCAACCAAGACGTCCTTGAGTATTTCAGAGGAGACTTCTGAATATGTGGTAGGCTTCAGCATAGAGCTTGCGTCAAGATCATGGTGGCAAAGATGATTTCCTCATCTTCGTAGAACACACAGCCTTTCTCAACAGTTTCTTCTCAGTCTGTGTTCAGAACCAATAGCTATATTGGTGTCCAGCTTTTTCATTTACTGTTACGGTCCCTCCAGACAGGTCAATTCTGCCTCATAATCACCCTGCAGGGCAGAGTCGACTGCCTCATAAGGTTGACAAGGCTGTAATCTTCACCAGCGCAATCTGCCACATATTTCTTCCGCAAAGCAGTTGGAGGGTTCAAACCCCTGACCTTTCCTATTGCAATGGAACACTCAAGGCTCAACGATGGTACCACCAGGGCTCCTTGGCTTCTCCGCCTAGGGCCACACAAAACAGTGCTGATGACCGGCCCGGCCTGGCATTGGAGAAAACCGCAATAAAGAAACTCTCGCTGCTTTCAGCTCAACAATTGCCCTTCAAAGAGAGGCTATCTTCAATTATTTAAAGGAGATATATTCTCCTAAGAGACAAATTCTCATCGATTCTAAGATGCTCAAATCTACACGTTTATGGGGCTAACTAACTTCATTGATCCTATGAGAATTTCTTATACCTCTGTCATTAAACTATACTATAAAACACAAGCTTATTCTTCGGGAAGGCTCTCTGTTGACATTTTATCATCTAGGTGTCTTTTACATACATATTTATGGTCAAAAAGTTTTCTTTTTTTATTTTTAGCTTCCTTCAGGGCATAAATTGTACCTGAGCATTTTTCTATATACCTATTGCATTTGGGCATTGTAAACAGGAAGGAGCCAAATTAACTCCAGGACAAAATTCAGTTACAAGTAATAATATCCTCTAACTAATCACACTTTAAGGTGCACTGGTGGCTTAGTAAGTTAAGCATTGGGGTGCTAAGCACAAAGTCATTGGTTGAAAGCCACCAGCTGTTTTGGGGGAGAATGTGTGTCTCTGCAAACATGTGCATTCCCTGAAACCCCAGGACTCGCTACCCTCTCTCCTTCAGGGTTACTACAAGCCTGATCGACAGAATGGCAGTGGGGTTTGCATTTTAACAGCTGATAAATGCACGTTTCTTTATGGGGCATTACAGTGAACTGAATTGGGTCTCCAGAAGCAATTCCGTCTGAGAAGGGATTTTCTTTGTTAAGTTCACCACAGACTCCTTCCCTGCCATCAAGTTGATGCCCACTCAGAGCAAACCCTTCAGGACAGGCTCCAACTGCTAGAGTGAGATTCTGAAATGTCACACTTTTTTTCCCCTCAATGGGTTTATAGGTATATTATTCACATATCATGCAAGTCAAGAGTTCAGTCCCGTCAAGCACAACTGTGCTATCACCCTCACATCAGGTTTAGAGCATGTCCTTGCATCTTGTGCTCCTCTTTCTTAGCTTCACATTTGCCCTGCAACCTTCCTCCATGACACAAGGAATGCCTCCTCTAGTCACTGTCTCCCTAGCGTTACGACTCCGGGATGTCATTTAGAGAAAAACACTTTTTAAAAATGGAAAACCACAAAAACTAACAACAATAATGAGGGGAAACTTACAAAATCCTCAATACCTCAATAAAAATAAAGCAGGAAATATTAAAAACTAGAAGAAATTTAATTGGATCATAGGGGGAATCAAATGATAAGAAGCTAACTTTTAACCTAATTGCATCAATAACAATCCACTTTCTAATGCATTCTGCATGATAGCAAGGCCATCCACATCCTTGGTCCTTGGTCAGAGAGGATTCAGCAGGGGTTTAAACCACATGGATTTCCTTCACTTTTGTTTTTTAAAATGAAACAGCTTTAAAATGTGTCATAGGTGGGATTTAATAAGATATTACATTTTAATGTGAGTGCTTCCCCCATAATCAACTTTACATTCTTTCTCTCTGATCACAGGGCTACTATGCACATCCCTCAACTGTGACAAAGGGGACACTCATCAGAGGCTTCATCTATGCAAATGCATTTTGGTCTGTCCACTGTCATCTACACCCTTCTGCAAACCAGGTGCTTACAATTTAAGCTGATACTATTCCTTCCTTAAGATTGTGTGTGTGTGTGTGTGTGTGTGAGAGAGAGAGAGAGAGAGAGAGAGAGAGAGAGAGAGAGAGAGAGAGAGAGAGAGTTAATTAGTTTATTGTACCAACCTGGCTGATAAACACATGTGGGGTTAATTGAAGGGTGGAGGGATATATTGATCAGTGAGCCTCCCCTTTTGAGTTCTTGGGTCTCTTGCTTTGTGGTGGTTGGACCAGGGTGCAGCTTCCTTAGCTGGTTCCCTGCTTCAGCTGACAAGGTTCACTTATTGAAAGACATCCCCAAGGAGAAGCCATAACCCAATGCAGCCCTAGGTGCTGGAGCATCCGTGGGGAGACCCCTGCCAGTGCTGAGATGCTTACACGTTCACTGTTTTGGCTTTTCTCCTGCAGTTGGAATTATAGTGTGTATTTTGTGAGATGGAGGAGGACTTTGTTGATTGGTGTTGGACATATGGATTAATGTTGGACTTGTGGGCTTGGGCAGCACTGGGTTGGGATGTTTTCTTGATGTGCACTTAACCTTTATATAAAAATCTCTCTTATACATGAGTTTCTGTGGATTTGTTTCTCTAAAGTATCCAGACTAATAATATATATATATGGTTCCGGCATCATTATCATTTTATGCTAGATAACATTATCAATCATCCCACGGAGGCATCACTTCCACTTCCTTCAAGCTGATGCTGACTCACAGCAACTCTATGGGACAGAGTGGAACTGCCCCTGTGTGTCTGCAAGCCTGACAACCTTCACAAGAGGAGAAACCTCATGGTTTCCAACTGCTGACCGTGCAGGGGCAGTGAGAAGCCCAATGTGCAACCACTCTGCATTGAGACTAGCCCGTGGGATCAAAGTTAAAACCCTGTTGAGAAAAGGAAATTATTTGAATTCCAGCCAACTATGAAATGCAATCCATGAATTGTTGACTTGTACAGGTTAAACTCATGTGACTGGATACTTTTTACATAAAGAATGGAGGTTGTTAATAGGACAAATCTTCCAAGAAGATTCACTAACAATAGCTGAACCACACTTACCAGGTTAATACATGTGTAATGAAGCAAGGAGGACTTTAAAATCGTAAATATATCATAGTTCTGAGCCACCTTTCATTGGGTACTCTTGAGGCTGGAGATCTGGGTCAAAGCTGTTGTCCAACACTTCTATGCCCTTGGGATAGCAGCCATCTGCTTCTTCTCAGACTCGGCAATGTCAGCCTTAAGTCCAATGGCTACCTGTGAGTTCGAGAAAATCCCAGCTCATTGAATGGGGTTTGCACCTTGTGTCTTTCTGGTGAGGCTATGAAGAATGTTGTATACCTTGAAAGAACAGAATCTAAAGTCCCAGTCTTCTCTAGCACATAGACATGGTCATCAGGGGCTGCAGAGAAACTCAGTCAAGGTGTCCAATTAGGAACCTAGAACAAGGAATTTTCTCCCTGGGTACCACATCAGATATGAAATTGCCCTCTCTGAGACATAGAGCACCCCACCCCCTCCATCTTGACATGAATTTCCAGTAAGGTTTTCTTAACTCTTTATAGGAGTTTAAAAAAAACAACTCATATTCTTTTTCTGGATTGTTAGACTCCTGAGGCAGAATTAGTGTCAGGTGAGTCTTGAGCCAATCTCTTTTGAGGTTTAAAAGACATTCAGCAAACAAGTATAAAAGCAGACACAATGAAAGAGAGATGCCAAGTCACATGAAAATCTCCCAAAAACAGAAGTGCCGAAAGATCACTTTCCTCCAAAGCTAAGAGAGAGAGAAAACCTTGCCCTAGAGATGGCATCCTGAATTCCAAAGTCTTGCCTTCTTTACTGAGAATATTTGTTTGTTTTTTTAAGTAAGCTACACATTTTTGGACCTTCTGTTAAAGAACCACTAGATGAATAAAATGGAAACTAAGGAGTTCAAAATTAGGGTGAATGCTTTTAGATTTTTTTGACAGCATTTCACCAGCTATTATGTTCCTTCTCATACTTGTAAATACAAACTGCTCGGCCTATGCGGGTAATTCATGGCTCTAGTTCATAGGAATTATATATTTTTCAAGTACGTATAGAATTAACAGGTACTCTACTTCACCATTGTGGTGGCCCCCACAAGAATTACTGCATCTTTCACCTTATGGTTCAAATGAGATCAAGAGAGGAAGACAGCATTGTGTGATGGAAAGGGCCTCATGAACTCAATTAAATTAATAGACACTCATCTTAATCCAGTTCTGCAATATCTATCAAAACCTAAATCCTACTAAATATACCAGATTATAGCCAAGATATGTGTTGTTTAACAAGTAAATTATGAGGTAAATCTAGGCAAAGAAAGCAGAAAAAAACAAGTATTTACTGAATTATATGTACCAGAGTCTACGAATGGAATGTCTCATTCCAACAACAATCTTCTGAGGCATGCACTACTATGTTTTAATATCAAGTGGTGCTACAAGTGAAACAGCACAGGTAGGTTGTTTGATCCAACCGAAATTCATTTGGTCAGTTTAGGAGGCTAGAAATCTGAATTCTGGGCACTGGCTCTACAAGAAGGGCTTTATTTCTCTGTCCACTCTGGGGAGGTTCTTTCTCTCTTTCCAGCTTCTGTTCTTGGGCTGCTTGGTGGGCTTCGTGTGCCATAGCATCTCTCTTCCCCCAATTTAAGTGGGGTTGCTTCCTTGTTTAATCTCTATCAAGATTTGTTTAAGGAACCCTTGACCCTAATATTAACTCCTTAGCGTTACCAAGAAAACCCAAACTGGATTGTAGCCACAGGGATAGGAGTTAGGATTTACAACAGATAGTGTGAGAGACTCAATTCAATCCATATGTCTGTTGTTTAGTGCAGCTGAGACCGTCTCTACTCTAGCGACCATGTGGACAACAGAACAAAAGACCACCCACTCCTGGACCCTCCTCAGAATTGTTTTCACATTTGAGTCCATCAAAGCAGATACTGTTTTAATCGGTTCTGTTAAAGAACTTCTTCTTCTATCTCCGTTCTACTTTACCATTGATGGTTCCCTTCTCCAAGGACTGTTCTCTCCAGACAACCTGTGCAAGGTACATGAGATGAAGTCTCACCATCCTAGCTCCTAAGGTGCAGTCTGGTTGTCCTTCTTCAGAAACAGATTTGTGTTTCCTTTTGGCAGTCCATGGAACCTTCAAATTCTTTACCACCACGATCATGGAAATGCATCGAGTCTTTTTTGGTCTTCCTTATTCAGTATCAAATTTTCACACTCACATGAGACTGTATAAAATACCGTGAATTGGGTCAGGTACATCTTGGTCCTCAAAGTAGCATCTTTGCTTTTTTATATTTTAAAGAGGTCTTGTGCACAGATTTGCCAATAGCAATGCATTGTTTTGTATCTTGACTGCTGCTTCCATGAGCACTGATTGTGGATCCAAGCAAGATAGAAAGCTTCAGTAAGTTCAGTCTTTTTCCATTTATCATGATGATACCTATTGGTTCAGTTGGAAGAAATTTGGTTGTCCTTACATTGAGTTTTAATCCATAATGAAGGCAGCAATCCTTGATCTTCCTCAGCATATTCTTCAAGTCCTCCTCACTTTCTACAAAAAGGTTGGTCATTTACATACTGGAATTTTTGAAATTAAACTTCCCCTGGTGATGATTCTGCTTTCTTCTTCTTATAAACCAGTTTCTTTGAATATTTGTTCAACATACAGATTGAATAACGAGAGGCTACAACTCTGATGCACACTTTTCTTGATTTTAAACCATGCGATATTCCCTTGTTTTGTTCCCACAACTGCCTCTTGACCCATGTATAGGATTTATAAGGCTATCTATTGTTTGTTGTGATCCACACATTTGAATGCATTTGCATAGTCAATAAAATATGCATAGTCAAGTAAATATCTTTCTGGCATCCTCTGCTTTCAGCCAAGATCGATCTGACATCAGTGATGATATATCCTTGTTCCATGTCCTCTTCTGAATCCAGTCGAAATTTCTGTCAGCTCCGTGTCTATGTACTGCTGAAACCATTGTGAGACAATCGTCCTCAAAAATCTTACTTGCATGTTAGGTTGTCTTAGTTGATGTCTCCATCTTATTATTGAGTTGTCTAAATTAATCTTCTCTCTTTTACTTCTCTGGGTTGTAATATCCACTATATTGGCTATACAGATCTCAGATAAAAATCATGATACAAGATTTTATTAAGGGAGGGAAGCAATGCAGAAAAAGATGAAATGATAGAGGAGATAAAGGCAACACACCAAAGGGAAATACAAGAGTTAAGGGATGAAATAACAAAATCCAGTGACAATTTAACAGACCTTGCCAATAGGCTTGCGGAGGCAGAGAATCACACCAGTGACCTAGAGGGTAAACAAACAGACCTCAGGAAATGAGAAGAGCAGTCAAATAAGAAAATCAAATTAGCTGAAGAAAACTTGAGAGCCATGTGTGATGCTATGAAAAGAAACAGTATTAGAATAATTGGACTACCAGAACAAGACACACCAAAGAAGTAAACAGTGAAAATAATAAGGGAATTCTTAGTGGAAAACGTCCCCAGCTTAAACGAAAATCAGGCAACCATTCAAAAGGCTGAAAAAACACCACTGAAACGGAATCCTAAGAAGTCACCAAGACACATAATTGTCAAATTATCCAACTGTGAGGAAAAGAAGATCATAAAAGCAGCTAGGGAAAAGCAAACAGTCACATATAAAGGTACCCCAGTAAGAATATGTTCAGATCTATCAGCGAAATGATGAATAAGAGGAAGGAATAGAGTAACATATTCCAAAAATTGAAAGAAAACAATGCAAACCCAAGAATACTTTATCCAGTCAAATTATTTATTCAGATAGATGGAGAAGTAAGAGTCTTCCCAGACAAGGACAACTTCAAAGAATACATAAAAAGAAATCCAGCCCTACAAACGATCCTTGCCAGTCCAGTATGGGCAGAAGATCAACACTCACCAAGGGCAAGTAAAAGACCATCATATAGAACAACTCCACCCTTAGGGCGACAAAGATGGAAACAGCCCCCAGGATAGCATCAGCTCAATAGTGGAAAGAAGGCAAACATAAACCACACACACAACACAAGCGGATAAGATAAGTAGATAGGAAAATATCCAACACAAAAGGCACACGATGGCATCACAGAGTCCACAGATGGATATAATAAAACTGAATATCAATTGTGTGAAATCAAGCATAAAAAGGCAGAGGCTAACAGACTGGCTCAGGAAACATAACCCATCGATCTCCTGCCTCCAGGAGACTCATCTCAAGCTTGCAGACAAAAACAGGTTGAGAATTAAAGGCTGGAGAAAAATATACCAAACAGATCATAATGCAAAAAAAAAGCAAGGGTAGCGATCTTAATATCTGACCAAATTGACCTCAAATCACAGGCCATAACAAGAGACAAGGAGGGGCACTATATAATGCTCAAGGGAACAGTAGACCAAGAACCAGTGGGCATAATAAACATATATGTACCTAACGAGAGACCTGCAAAATTCATATATCAAACACTCCAAAAGATGAAAAAAGAGATCACAGGCTCAACATTTATAGTTGGTGACTTTGATACACCACTGTGTGAAAAAGACAGATCATTGGGAAAGAAACTCAACAAGGAGGCTACAGATCTAAACAGCAAAATTGGATGACTTGGCTTGATAGATATTTTCAGGGCTTTCCACACACATGCAAAAAAAAAATTCACATTCTTTTCAAGCCCACATGGCACATATATGAAAATAGACCACATGCTGGGACACAAGTCAAACTTGATTAAATTCAAGCACATAGAGGTTATACAGATATCTCTCTCCGATCATTGTGCCATAAAGCTAGAAATTAACAAAGGACGATGAAGAAAATTACAGCAAACAAATGGAGGATGAATAATTTCCAATTGCAAAAGGATGGGTATTGACACAGATCAGAGATGAAATCAGGAAGTTTCTAGAAACCAATGAGAACGAAAAAAAAATGACATACCAAAACCTGCGGGATACAGCAAAGGCATTTATCAGAAGGAGGCTGATAGCAATAAATACACATATTAGAAAAGAAGAGACCTGTGGATGATATGCTGACACAAAACTTACACCAATTAGAGCAGAGTCAACAGAACAACTCTACTAATAACAAGAGGATAGATATAATAAAAATCTGAGCTGAGATACAGGAGAGTGAAAACAAGAAAACTATGGGAAAAATTAATGCTGCTAAAAATTGGTTCTTTGAAAGAATTAACAGAATTGATAGACCTCTGGCAAACCTAACCAAAGAAAGGACATAACAAACAACATTTGCAAGGATGAGGATGAAACAGGGGACATTGCAATGAACCCCAATGAATCAAAAGCATAATTACACAGTACTATGAAAGTTTATACTCTAACAAATTCAACAATTTGGAAGACATGAACAAATATTTGGAACCACAATCTCTCCCTAGACTATCCCAGATGGATGTCAAGAACCTCAACAGACCCATAGCAAAGGAAGAAATAGATAGATAAGGTAATCAAGAGATTACCGACAAAAACAAAAAAAAATCCCCCAGGCCAGATGGCTTTACAGGAGAATTCTACCAAGCATTCAGGGAAGAACTGACACCAATTATATACAAACTCTTCCAGAACATAGAAAAAGATGGCAAACACACAAACTCTTTCTATGAAGCTAGTATAACTCTGATACCTAAAGTAGACAAAGATTCCACAAGAATCGAGAATTATAGACCAATATCCCTAGTGAACATTGATGCAAAAATCCTTAACAATATACTGGCCAATAGAATATAAAAGCTTAATAAAAAAATAATTCAACATGACCAAGTGGGATTCATACCAGGGATGCACGGATGGTTCAACATACAAAAGACCATCAGCATTATTTGCCACATTGGCAGGAAAATGATAAGAAGCACAAGAGAATATCGATAGATGCAGAAAAAGTATTCAGCAACATCCAACAAACATTCCTGTTTAAGACACTCAAGAAGACAGGAATAGAAGGAAAATTTCTCAACATTATTCAAGCCATATATGAAAAACCAATAGCTAATGTGGTAGTTAATGGAGAAAAGTCTAAGACAATTCCACTGAAAAAGGGGACCACAAGGATGTCCCTTGTCCCCACTCCTATTTAACATTGTACTGGAGGTCCAGGCTAACAACATAAGAGAAAGGAAAGATATTAAAGGTATTCAGCTGTGGAAGGAAGAGGCCCAATTATCATTATTAGCAGATGATATGATTCTATATTTCAAAGATCACTTAAACTCCACAAGTGAAGTGTTGGAAGCAATAGAGGAATATGGCAGAGCGTCAGGATAAAAAAATCAACAAACAGAAGTCTATTGGACTGCTCTACACATCAGACAAGACGACAGAAGACATGATTAAAAAGGGAGTTAGTTCCCTTTATAATAGCCAAGCACAAATTGAAATACCTAGGCATATACCTTACTAGAAAAATGAAATATTTGTATGAGGAAAATTATTTTAAAAACTACTTCAAGAAATCAAAAGTCACCCCAACAAATGGAAGAATATCCATTGCTCATGGATTGGCAGACTCAATATAGTAAAGATGTCAGTTCTGCCCAAGGCACTATATAAGTTCAATGCTATCCCAATATGAATACCACCATCTATCTTCAAAGAACTGGAAAAACAGATTACCAACTTCATATGGAGGGAAGAAGCCCAGAATTAGCAGAGAATTCCTCAAGAAGAAGGACAAAGTAGGAGGGCTTTCTCTTTCTGATTTTAGCACATACTATAGAGCCACAGTAGTCAAAACAGTATGGTACTGGCATAATGACAGATATTCAGACCAATGGAAAAGAGCTGAAGACCCAGAAATAAAAACATCAGGCAACTGATCTTTGATAAGGGCCCCAAAATATTAAATAGGACGCAGATGCCATCTTCAATAAATGGTGCTGGAAAAAATGGATATCTGCTTGCAGAAAAAAAAGAAGTAAGACCCTTACCTCACTCCAAGCACAAGAATAAACTCAAGGTGGATCGCAGACCTTTAGATAAACCCCAAACAATTAGGGTCAGTAATGAGGGAATTGGGACAAACCTGAGAACCTTGGCACAGGGAATACATAGGCTATCAGAAACTGGGAAGGATACAACTACAGAGGAGTCACAAATAGACAAGTGGAATATTCTGAAGATAAGACACCTGTGCACATCAAAATAATTCACAGAGAGTAATGAGAGTCAACCGAATGAGCAAACATCTTTAGCAATGACACATCAGACAAAGGCCTTATTACTAAAATCTACAATACTGTGCAAGCTTACAATAAGAGAAAAACGAATTGCCCACTGAGGAGATGGGCAAAGACCTGAGCAGAAGTTTCACAGAGTCTGAAATCCAAATGGCCAATAAACATGAGAAAATGTTCCCGATCATTTCCCATAAGAGAAATGCTAATCAAAACAAACATGATATACCACCTAACACCCTCAAAGATAGCCCAATTCAAAAACTCAGAAAGCAACAAGTATTGGGGGGGCTGTGGTGAGACAGGAACTCTCATCCACTGCTGGTGGACCTGTTGGTATGTACACCCACTATGGAAATCGATTTGGCGATTTCTAAATCCAATGGAAATTGAGATACCATATGTCCCAGCACCTCCACCACCAGCATCCCCACCCCACCCCCGCCACTGGGCATATACCCAGAAGAGGCAAGAAACAAACCACGGCCAGACATCTGTGCTCCAAAGTTCATTGCGGCACAGTTCACAATTGCAAGGAGTTGGAAACAACCCAAATTTCCATCAACAGAAAAATGGATTAAAAAAATTGTGGTACATACATACATACATACAATGGAGTACTATGCATCGCTAAAAAGCAGTGATGAATGCATAAAGCATATCACCGCATGGGAAGAACTGGAGTAAATTATGCTAAGTGAAGTAAGCCAAGCACAAAAAGGCAAGTATAACTTGAGTCCGCTGAGGTAACTTATATATATACATGGTAACATATATGTAAAAGAAAGAACAGAATGGTAAATGCAAAAGGGGCACAGGGAAAAAGCTACTGTATACAAACCCTCTAGGGGGTGAGATCCAGGTAGTATGGCAGAGGCAGACCAATTCCAGGGGTACATATGGTAGCCAACGACACAGGGGTAGGTGGAGGAAATGGGAAAGAAAAAAAAAGATGTGTGATGGGGGACTAGGACACTGACCCACCAAAGGGGAGGGTATTGTTTGTGTCTCCACTGGGAAAGAGGGACCAGATTTAAAGCCAGTGCCAGACGAATACAGTGGGCGGGCAAGGAGTGGGGAGCAAGTGGAGGGGCCTGAGGGCTCAGCCCCCATACCAGCTATGTAGACAATTGCCCCTCCCCCCAGAAGAATTTACTTGAGAGAACAGCACTGAAGCTGCAGCTAGGGAAGAGAGGCATGTCTGATCAGAGCAAATGGGAGCAAATGAAGGGGGGGGGGAGAGAGTGGAGCACATCCTGACCCACGAGGCCTGGAAGACGATATCCCCACTCTGAACAACCAATGGACAGAGTGGACAATATGGCTGATCCCACTACGAGACACGTGTTCCCTTGGTGGTCCAGGGCCCTAAGGGGGACAACACTGGTGACTCAGTGTCGGGACTGGCCCAGAAGGACCCTGTGACACTGAGCAAACCACTGAAAGCGTGTGCCTGAGCAACCATGGGAGCAGAGCAGGGAGCTCCCGAGGGAGTACAAAGGACAGACTCTGGGGTCAGAGCATGGTACCCCATTGGACCTGACTGAAGGACACGCTTAGAGATCAAAAATCAGGCCTTGATCTATTTACAGGTTTTTCTTTGTTTAAACATTTAAAAAAATTAATTTATTCTTCTATAGGTAATTGGTTTCCTTTTTTTTGTTGTTGTCATCGCTGTGTTCACACTCATCGCCTGTCTTGCTATGGCTTGATTTTGGTGGCATAATATTATCCCTACAGATCTATCTAGATAAGAGACAGGATGAATAGTTTGGAGGAGAAAACTACAGGATCAATGGTTCTGAGGGGACACGGGAGATGGGAAGGCATGGGTAAGGAGGAGGTGCTGAGCAACCCAGGGTCAGGGGAGCAATAAGTGATCCAAAATAAGTGGCAAGGAGGGTGTGAGAGGCCTGGTAGGGATTCAGTAAGGGCAATGGAACCAAGAGAAATTACTGAAACCCAAATGAAGGCTGAGCATGATAGAGGGACAAGAGAAAAGTAAAAGGAAATAGAGGAAAGAACTAGGCGACAAAGGGTATTGATAGAGGTCTGAAGACTGGAATGTACATATGTAAATATATTTATATAAAAGTGTGGGGAAACAGATCTATGTGCATATATTTATAGGTTTAGTATTTAGGCAGCAAATGGACATTGGGCCTCCACTAAAGCACTTACTCAATGCAAGAACACGTTGTTCTATTAAATTGGCATTCCAGGATGCACACCTTCCTGACATGATTGCTGAAGAAAATATGTGCATAAGCAAATGTGGTGAAGAAAGCTGATAGTATCCAGCTATCAAATGATATAGTGTCTGGGGTCTTAAAGGCTTGAAGATAAATAAGTGGTCATCTAGTTCAGAAGGAACAAAGGCCACGTGGAAGAAGCACACCAGCCAATGTGACCACGAGCTGTCCAAGGGATCAGGTCTCAAGCATCAAATAACAAAAAAACATATTATTGTAAATGTGGGTGAGTGCAGAGTGGAGACTCAAAGCCCATGGGTAGGCAACTGACACCCCCTTACTGAAAGGTTGTGGGGAGGAGATGAGCCAGTCAGGATGCAGAGTAGCAACGATAAAACATATAACTTTCCTCTATTTGTTAAATGCTTCCTTCCACCCACTGTCATGATCTCAATTCTACCTTACAAATCTGGCTAGACCAGAGGATGTACATAGGTACAGATAGCAACTGGAAACACAGGGAATCCAGGACAGATGACTCCTTCAGGACCAGTGGTAAGAGTGGCAGAGCTGGAGGGTGGAGGGAATGTGGGGTAGAAAGGGGCCACTGATTACAGGAATCTCCGTATAGCCTCCTCCATAGGGAATGGACAGCAGAGAAGAGGGCAGGAGGAGACATCGGATAGTGTAGCATATGACAAAATAATAGTAATTCATGAATTATGAAGGGTTCATGAAGTAGTGGGGAGTGGGGAGGGAGGGGAAAATGAGCAGCCGATACTAAGGGCTCACGTAGAAGGCAAATGTTTTGAGAATGATGATGGCAACAAATGCACATATGTGCTTGACACAATGGATGTATGGACTGTGATACAAATTGTATGAGCCCCCAATAAAATGATTTTTAAAAAATAGTTTATTAAGGAAGTTAATATGTTTAAATGACAGTGAGAAAGTCTCAATTTTGAGTTGTTTATCAGGATATGTTCCAGGCTATAAGCCTCGTCTCCAAAGCATTCATCTCAAACTCTGGGGGGTCATCAAATGTCCTGAATTAAGTGCCCCAAAGTGCCCCACTCTAGTAAGCTTTAGTCCAAAGGCACTCAACTCTATTTCCAGCATAAATAAGCCCAAGTTCCCCAATAAAGTGCATAGAAGCATCCCATTCTGAAAGCTAGCCTCTCCTGCACAAAAGTGCTCAGCTTTCTGTGCTCCATGGAGTGGGTGGAGCATCACTCTGCTCCTTGTCCTGCTGCTGCTCCTCTAATGTCATAGCTGTCTCCTAGATCCACGAAGTTCATCGCACTTGGGTCTCAGGTCCAGAGGATGAGCTCCACTCCTGGCTCTTTCTGGTAGTATGGTCCCTCTTCCTGCTGCTCGGAGAGTTCATTTTATACGCAGCAGGATGGCATCCTCGGGACTCCTGTTTGCAATAGCTCACAAGTGGATCCTATATGTGACTTCCTCAACCTCAGCAGATCCAGGAAGGGAATTTGGTAGGCGTTAGAAACTCTGACTAAAAGTGCTATATTAAATAATTCACTGCCAATGCACATGCGATATCAATGATATTCTTCTATAATTTGAGCATTCTGTTGGGTCACCTTTCTTTGGAATGGGTACAAATATGGATCTCTTCCAGTCTGTTGGTCAAGTGGCTGTCTCCCAAATTTCTTGAATGGACAAAGTATTTCCAGTGTATCATCAGCTTGTTGAAACATTTCAATTGGCATTTCAACTCCTGGAGTCTTGTTTTTGGCTATTTTTTTCAATACTTCCAGGACATCTTCTTTCACCTCTATTGATTCTTGATCCTATGCTACCTCTTGAAAAGGTTGATTGTCAACTAGTTCTTTTCAGGACAGTGACTCTACGTATTCCGTGCATATTCTTTGGATGCTTTCTGCATCATTCAATATATTGGCCACACATTATTCCAATCTTACCACTCCTTAGTTCTTCCAGTTTAAGATATGTTCAGCATGTTCTTCCTTTTTGGTTTTCTCACTCTAGGTCTTTGCAAAGTTCATTATATGTGTTTAATTGCCTTTTGGTTTGTTTAAAAAAATAAAAGGAAAAGGCATTTGCCACGAAGACATCATCCATGTCACAGATTCTATCATTAGATGTCCAGCTTCATTTCTATCACCAAGATCATATGTTCTGAATATTGTTCCTTCAACTTTGTTTCCAACTTTTACATAGCAATCAGCAATAATTATCAACCCATATTTATTGCATGTTTGCTTAATTTCAACTTCAGCCATTGGACATTTTATTTCTATTTCATCATCACTAGTTCTAGTAGTTGTTATGGAAATCTGAATAATAGTTGCATTCATTATATTTACTTGAAGGCAGACAGATGGTATCCAATCACAGACAGCTTTGTCTAGAATATTGATCTTAATGTGTGCCATTTAATTTCTGACAACTTGCAACTTTTCCAGATTCACACTTAGTTCATTCCATGGTCCAAATATTAATAGTTTTTTTGCAGATATATCTTATTTTGAGTTGTGCCCTACCATTAAACAAAGACCCTGAAGGCTTTACTCCCATCCAAGCCATTCCCATCAACTCGACTTTGAGAAGGCAGCTCTTGCTCATATTTTCAGTGCCTTCTGACCTCACGGGCTCATCTTCTGGCACAATTTCTGACAATATTTTTCTTCTATTCATTAGGCCTTCAGTATCTGACCGAGTTCTGCTGTTATCTGTAAGGTTGTTAGTGACTAGTTCCTAAGAAATGGACAGTCTATTTCTTCTCATAGTCTGTTCTTAGTCTGAAAGAAGTTAACTATGGTAATCCTGTTGATATTTGAAACACACAGGGCAGAGCTCCATCATCACACAAACGCACAAGCCACCATAGTATGACCAACGGAGAAGTGGTGGATTTACAGTACATATTTTGTGGGACACGATGTGTCATGGCATCTATATTTCCCACTACCTGTGCTTGTTTGCTTCCTTGCTTACCTGTTCTTTATGTCTCCTTAGAGATTTGTTTATGAACACTTGGCCAGAATATCCTTATTAACATTACAAAGAGACACATTTCAGATTACAACCACAGGTAAAGAGGTTAGGATTTGCAACAAGTATTTTAGGGGATAGAATTCAATTCAAAGCATGCTGTTAACCACACTTAACTATAATAGAGTATAGGAATTAGGAAATACTAATTTGGATTGTCTAAATTCACACAGGTAGTTAGGAAGGCAACAAGATGTGTGTCAAAACAAATCTCCTATTCCCAAGTGCCAGCCATTACAAAGAGCTGCTGTGAGAATTCCCTTCCTGATAATGTACCCCAGGCCCATGGTGGTTGATGAAATGACAGACAGTATGTAAAGAAATATGGAACTCCCCATGGCTTTTATTTTTTAATATAAGACTTTATTACAAAAAGGTTCTAGCAACAACTGAAGCTTGTTCTAGGAGAGAGAAGACACCAAATTCAAATATATCTTATATGTACTCCTTTAGTTGTTACTAGGCAGGACAAAGAAATCATCTGTATTAGGAAGAACATGAGCACAAGTCATAGTGGGGTCTAAGGGACACAGAGCCATGTGGATAATTGATACTACTCTCCTGGCTGCACAGGGGCTTACACAGGAGACGACTAACTGCAAGGTCAGCATTTCAAACCCACCCCATCTCTAGAGAAAGATGGCGCTTTCTGCTCTCCTAAAGATTTTCAGCCTCAAAACCCCACAGGAGCTGTTCTAGCCTGCCTTATCGGGTACCCATGAGTTGGTGTTGGCTTGATGGTGTGAATATACATATGTGACTCAAAGTGACCCTACAGAACAAGGCTAAACTGCCCCCGTGGGTCTCTGAGACTAGAAATCTTTAGGAGATCAGAAAGACTGACCTTTCTCTGGAGGAGCAGCTGGTGCATTTGAGCCTGCAACCTTGTAGTTAGCTGTGCAATGCACAAAATCAACTTTGCCACCAGAGCTCTGCAGGCTAATTAACACATAACAGAAAACAAACCAGCAAAGACACCGTCACGGAATTATGAATAGTGGCAAATCAATTCATCACTCCATCTATGGGACTACTGAAGTGGGGGCAAGGCTCTGAACACCTGGTTATTCAATGAGCATGTTGAGAATCCTGGTCCTCAGGGACTGGGACCCCAATTCCCATTAAGGGTGAGTTGAAACAGTTCCCCTGAGAGCAAGACTGCCCTCTCTGGGCTGGCTAGCAGGAGGTGCAGTCTACTTTCAATTAGACCCAGCCTGAGGGCAAAGCTGTTGCGACAGTGCTGGTTAATGGTCACAAAGTACTTAATGGAGACTGAATGTATGTCAAGAGTGAAATTAATGCTCCCACAGCAAACCACTGTTTTTTGAAAATCCAAAGCTTTGGAATTGGAGCTCTCCTGTTGGTTCATAGTGCTCTTGAGATCAGAAGCAGTGCTGCCTGATGATTCCTGGGTTATAAATAAGTGTCCCTGGGTCAGGCCTGTGGCTGTGGAGTAGAGGATATTTGGTGAAGGTCTATCCCACCCAGACACAGACATGTCTCCTATTTGTGTCGTGCTGTAGAAATCAATATCCGTGATGTGTAAAGGCTTTTTGACTCTCTCCAGTCTATAGAATCGTGGGTGCCTTTGGCAGATAACACATAGGATCTTTAGGGTCTTTTCAATATCCAACTCAATTCAAGGTCACTAGGCACAACTCTTAGCAACCAGCTCCATGAAAACAACTCAAAACTCCATTGCACAAAGCTTAGCCAAGATAACAGGAGGGTTCTCCTTTGAAAGAGCAATATCATTTCCATAGGAAAAAAAAAGAGAAGTCTTAAATGTGTCAGATACTTTGTGTTGCCATGTGATGAAATGCTAGAATTCCTCCAGAGGGTTTTGTACGTCTAGTTTCAAACAATGGAGACTGAACCAGCCTCAGCAGTGCACTAATAAACATTTTGCATGTCAGTGGCATAATTTATTCCGACCTCTATAGTGAGGTGTTGTTGAGAGCATCCTATGATATTTGCAGTGAAATGAAGATAAAAAGATGGCCATAAGCCATACTTAACAAACGTACTCAAATGGCATACCGGCTGCATTACTAATGTGCATACTGTATTTCCTAAACACGTTACAGGTAGGTTTTCTGTTTCCTCTTGATGAAAGATTTATAGTTTGTACTGCGGACAAATGCAAATTTCAAAATCTACAGTTGTTTCATGTTCCTTTGAAAATTTGTTCATACTTCTGATACTGTCAAATATTAGACCATGCTTATGTGATGTATTCGTTTCCTATGGCTGTTAAAACACTTAGTGGCTCAAAGCATCATACAAGCGTTATCTTCCCTTTGGGAGGTCGGAATTCCTCCGTGTGTCCTACAGGGCTAAAATGAAGGACTCTGGGGAGTTCCATTCTTCCTGGAGGCTCAAACGGAGGATGCATTATTTGCCCTTTTCTGGCTGCTGGGTTCTTGTGTGTCATTGGGTTAATTCTGACTCATAGCAACCCCATGTGTCTTCAGAGAATGGCCTCATATAGTTTTCGAGACTGTAATCTTTTCCAAGTAGCCTTGGTAGCATAATGGTGAAAACACGAGGCTACCAATGGAAAGGTCAGCGTTTCGAATCTAGTAGCCACTCTGTGAGAGAGATGTAGCGATGTACTTGTATAACAATTTACAGCCTTTGAAATTCTACAGGAAAATTCTACTTTGTCCTTGGGAGTTATTATGAGTCAGAATAAGGACAATAAGTTTCATATTAATCTTTAATCACCAGATCTTTTTTCTACAGAGACTTCTAGTAAGTTTGAACTGCCAACCTGTCAGTTAACAGCTGGGCATCTTCCTCTTATTGGCATATAATTCACAAGGCACACAACTCAGTGATTTAATCATATCAAGAGTTATACAATCATCACCACAATCAATTTTAGATCAATTTCTTCATTCTTGTACTCATCATAATTAGCTCCCCATTTTCCCCCAACCTCCCCTGGCATACCTGCAAGGAACCATTAATCTAGTTACTGTCTCTATAGATTTACCTATCTTGGATTTCACATACAGAAAAATATTAAACAACAACAACAAGGAAATACTAATACCAACAAACGCCAAGAAAATGCAATAGAAAAGAAAACAGAAAATATTTTAAAAAGAGAACAGATTTAAAATGGATCTAAAGAAAGATCAAATGAGAGGAGAAAGCCTGTCTTTCTCCAACAGAACAGCTGGTGGTCCTGAACTGCTGACCTTGATTTTAGCAGCCCACTTCACCACCAGAGAAGCTGTTGTTATTCCTTGTCGCATAGCTACATCATTCTGATTTCCACTTGCCTTCTCTAACTCCTAGTCTGCTGCCTCGCTCTTATGACCAAAACCCAAAATTAAGCTACTGCCTAAAGTGTAAATCCCAATTCAGAGTAACCCTAGAGGACACAGGAGAGCTGCTCTGTAGGGATTCTGAGAATATTACATTTTATAGGAGCACATATCCTCAAGGGTTTCCATCAGTACAGCAGCCCTGGGATTCTTTCTTGCTAACAAAATCCCTCTGTAATAGACAGCTCTGGGTTTGAACCCCATCTCCCAACTTATAGACTATATATTCTCAAGAATGTATCTCCTAAAATGACCACTCCTAAAAAGTCTCATGGAATAGTGAGGTAGGACTTTTAAAGAAGTTCACAAAAATTCTCTCTCCATTCTCATTGACCAGAAATTCATTTCATGTCAAATCCCGTATCAATCAGAAATCTTAGCAAGGGACAGAAATATTCTAAATAACAAATCAGGGCTAATTCCTAGAGCTCAGTTTGGCCTGAGTTACAAGCTGTAGGAGTTGGAAATAATGAATTCTTTCACATCTAGAGTAGTTTCTGGTACTCAAAAATAATATCCATCAGCTACACTTATTGTTTCATAAGACATATTAAAACTTGCTTGTTGCTATCAAGTTGATTCTGACTCATAGTGACCCTATAGGGCAGAGTAGAAATGCCCCCTTTCGGTATCTGAGTCTTCATAGCAATAGACAGCCTCGTCTTTCTCCCACCGAGTGGCTAATGGATTTGAACCACCGGTCTTGTGGTAAGCAGCTCAGGTTGTAGCTATGAGGGCTCCACAATATTATCAGCAAGATGTATTATATAGACTTTTTGTGAATGTGTTAAACAAGAATAAAATAATAAATCTTAAGAAATAGAGATTTAAATAATAAAGCTAAGCACTGGACTGCAAATCTTTGCAGTTCAAAACCACTCTCCCTGTGGGAAAGAAGAAAAGAGGCTCTACACTTCAGTAAATATTCACAGGCTCAGAAACCCTTTATAGGATTGCTATGAGTTGGAATAAATTCAAAGAGAATGGATTTGATTTTTTTAATCAAAAAAGACAGACCTGTCCCTTGGGCTCTGGAAAAGTATTAGTCTAGCAGACAGTGTGGTCTCCTACTCACACTGACATATGTGTTCCTCACTCTACAGCCCCACACTCAGCCTCAGATTTTGGACCCTAGCTGAGTTTTTGTACTTCCCATTGTTCCCATTTGCTTCCCTCCTCTCTGGCATTTCTTCTGTGACTACAGGCTCTGATCCCCAACACCTTTTCTGTTCTTGAGCTCTTTGCTCTCTGCTTCACATGTGTAA
Organism: Tenrec ecaudatus; assembly: GCF_050624435.1. Classification (NCBI taxonomy): domain Eukaryota; kingdom Metazoa; phylum Chordata; class Mammalia; order Afrosoricida; family Tenrecidae; genus Tenrec; species Tenrec ecaudatus. Next base: position 75,171,542 of record NC_134542.1, read on the forward strand.
CTCTCACAATTTTTGTGCCATTTTTGTGGAACCAGTCTCAGCCAGAAATCCTGTGCACGACATGCTAGTGGGTCCTATTCTTTGTTTCTTCCTTGTCCACTGTCCCTCATTGGAGGAACCAGACAGACTCGACGGGTGCTCTGATTACTGCAAGCCCAGTTAAAACAGATTTCTAAACACAAGTGGTATGAGAAAGATGTGCCTTAAAAATGTGATAATAGCTTAACAAAGCAAGGATGGTAAGAAACTTTATTTGGGCATGCGTGAGAAAAAGAGGCATGAGAAAATTACTCCCCTGTTCAGAGATTTCTGTCTTGCTTTCTTTCAGTTAGTGATACAGTCTCTTACAGTAGAAATCATAAAATGATTGATCTCACCCCTCCAATAGACACACACCAGCCACTTTAAGAAAGGCAGAACATTCTTAACATTTTAAGGCTAACAGTAGTTTCATTGGCATATTTGTAAATGGATTTATGCTGCCTATTATACCCTATACTAGGAAAACATGAAGTTGTCAAAAATAAAATGGAACCCATAAAGATTGATATCCTAGCCATTAGTGAACTGAAGTGCACTGGTATTTGGTTATATGGTTTACTCTGCTGAAAATGACACGTTCAAGAGGAATGGCGTGGTGTGCATTGTCAAAAAGGACATTTCAAGATCTATCTTAAAGTCAATGCGGCCTGAAAGGATACTATCTATCCCTATTGAAGAAAATCCAATTAATACAACTGCCATTCAAATTTATGTACCAACCACCAAAAGCAGTAGTTTAGGAGTTGATTTCTACCAATGCCGTCAATCTGAAATTGATCAAGCATGCAATCAAGCTGCATCAATAATTATTAGTGATGAAAATGCAAAAGGTTAGAAACAAAGAAGTAGGAACAGGAGCTGGAAAATATGGCCTTCCCAATAGAAAGAAAGCTAATGATTGCCTGACAGAATCTTGCAAGCCCAACAAGTTCATTGCAAATACATAAGGTGGCTATACACATGGACTTCTCCCGAAGGAAATGAGAGATCAAATTGCCTACATCTGTGGGAAGAGATTCTGAAGAAGCTCAATGGCAGCAGCTGAAACCAGACAAGGGGCTGACTATGAAACAGACCACCAATTGTTCATATATAACTTTAGGTTGAAGTTGAAGAAAGTTAAAACAAATCCACAAGAGTCAACAATACCACCTTGAAAATATCCGGCCTCAATATTGAGAACATCTCAAGTACAGATTTGACACATTGATCAGTGATGGAAAAAGACCTGATGAGCTATGGAATTATATCAAGAAAATCTTACTTCAAGAAAGTAAAGGGTCATTCAAAAGACAGGAAGCAAGAAAAGATCAAAGTGAATGTCAGAAATGACTCAGAAACTCGCTCTGAATACAGAATAACTAAGGCACCTGGAAGAAATTATGAAGTCAATGAGGTGAACAAAAATTTTTTCAAGACAGCTTACTCAAGAAGACAAAGTAAGATATTACAATGAAATGTTCAAAGACCCAGAATTGGAGAACAAAAAAGGAAGAGCATGCTCAGCGTAGATTAAATTGAAGGAACTAAAGAAAAATTTCACACCTCGAGTTTGAAAACTGAATCATGCAGAAAGCATCAAAGAAAATGGAAAGAAGCAGGGGTCCTCAAACTTTTTAAACAGGGGCCAGTTCACTGTTCCTCGGGCCATTGGAGGGCCAGAGTATAGTTTAAAAAAAACACAAAAACTGTAAACAAATTCCTATGCACACTGCACATACCTTATTTTGAAGTAAAAAAACAAAACGAGGCAAAAACACCTGGTGGGCTGGATAACTGTCCTGGGCGGGTTGCTGCGGGCCCTAGTTTGAGGACACCTGGAGAATCATTGTACCAAAAAGAACTAGTCAACATTCCACTATTTCAGGGGGTTCTTGCATGTGAGCAAGAATCATAGGTACAGAAAGAAGTTTAAGCTGCACTGAAAATGTTAGCAAAAAAAAAAATGGCTGCAGGAATTGATGGAATATCAAATGAAATGTTTCAACCAGCCAATAAAGTACCGAAAGCATTCACTCATCTATGCAAAAAAATATTGAAAGACAGCTACTTACTGGAAGAGAACCATATTTGTACCCATTCCAAATAAAGGTGACCCAACAATATCATTAATAACACATGTGAGAAAAATTTTGCTGAAGATCACCCAGCACCGGTTGCAGCAGTATATTATTTGCAGAGAACTCTCAGGTTTAGGCTGGATTCAGAAGAGGATGTGAAACAAAGGATATCATTGCTGATGTCAACTGGATCTTGACTCAAAGTAGAGGCTACCAGAAAGATGTTTACTTGTGTTTTAATGAATATGCCAAAGCATTCAACAGTGTGGATCATAAAAAATTGTGGATAGCCTTGAGAAGAATGGGAATTCCAGAACACTTCATTGTGCTCATGCGGAACTTGTACGTGGATCAAGAGACAGCTGGGCTAACAGACATGGTTTAAAATCAGGAAAGCTTTGCAGCAGGGTGGTAACCTCTCACCATATTTGTTCAATCTGTATGCTGAGCAAATAATCAGAGAACTTGGCCTACCTGGGGAAGGAAGCTTATTAAAAGGCTGCAATGTACAGATGGCACAGCCTTGCTTACTGAATGTGAGGAGGACTTGAAGGCCTTGCTGATGAAGATCAAGGATTGCAGCCTTCAGTAAGGACTACAACTTACTGTAAAAGAAACCAAAATCTGCACCACTGGATCATTAAGTGACATCATAAAAGGAGAAAAGATCAAAGCTGTCCTAGATTTCATCTTTCTTGGATCCACTATGCATTTTCTTGGAAGCAGCAGTCATCAGGTAAATGTGCTGCACAAGACCTTTTTAAAGGGTTAGAAAGTGGGGAGGTTACTTTGAGCACTAAGGTACACCTGATCTGAGCCATGGTACTTTCAATCCCCTCATATACATGACAAAGTTATATATGAAATAAGGAAGACTGAAGAAGAATTCACGTGTTTGAAATGTGGTGCTGGAGAAGAGTATTGAAAGAACAGGGGACTGCCACAGGAATAAACAAATCTGCCTTGGAAGACATTCAGCCAGAATGCTTCTTCGAGACAAGGATGGCAAGACTTAGTCTCAGGTACTTTGTCATGTTGTCAAGAGAGACCAGTCCCTGGAGAAGAACATCATCCTTGTAAAGTAGAGAGGCAGCAAAAAAGAAGGTTGTTCCCCAGATGGACTGACCCAGTGGCTACAATAATGGGTTCAACATAAGAACACTGTGGGGCTGGTGTAGGCCCAGGCAGTGATTCACTTTGCTGTCCAAGGGTCACTATGAGTTGGAACATAGTAAAATGCAGCCAGCAATCACATAAACCCTATAAGCAGACCCACTGATACTCTGGGTTAGCATTGGGCTGCAAACCGCAAGATGAGTGGTTTGAATCCACCAGCCACTTCAAGGGGGGGGGGGTATGAGGCATTCTAATCCCATAAAGATTTATAGTGTCATTTTCATAGCATAGTATATAGAAAAACAACATTGTATATAGTTTTACTTGACTAGGGCGCTGAACCTTTCACATTATGATAGTCATCCAGATAGTAAATTTAATCTACCTACAAATCTTATAAGAACACTCCCCTATTTTCTATAGTACATAAAAAATTAGGCTTACAGTATATAAGAAATTGATACAGGTTCCAATGCACCTTGTAAGTCATCTATCTGTGAACAAATGAGCACATAATAAATTATTTTATATGGCTGGGCTTGACACTCACCTTCATGAAATGATCATTGAAGATAAGGGCGCTCAAGCAAAGTGTATTAAAGAAAGTGGATGGTGCCCGGCTATCATCAGAATAATGTCTGAGGTCTTAAAGACTTGTATTTAAACAAGCTAAGTGATAAGCAAACTAAGTCTACATGGAAGTAAGAAGCACACCAGCTTGTGTTATTCGAGACGACCATTACAAAATACGAATATGGCGAGGAGAGACGCATCGAGGCAAAAGCTTATGAGCATGTGGAGGGCTATGGGGGGTGGTGGGAGCCCCAAACCCATCTGCAGAGTATCTAATCAGGCTGAACCACTGGCAAATCCTCTCTAGCCACAGACAAGGGTCTCGAACAGCCTTACTATCAGGCAGAGACCATTGTATTTCTGATTATGCTGAAACGAACTCAATACTTATCCAGTTGACCTCACTGTAGACGTGACCGGAATATGTTCTGGGTTTAAGTATCTCTTACTATGATAGAAATTTCTTTACTGGCTTTTTTAACGCTGTTGGGTCTTTTCCTTCTTATGCATTATTTGTACTTTTGTGTGTATACTATTATGCTTTTAAGCTACCACCTTAGCTTGATTTTGTTTTGTATTATTTTCTGCTGGGCCTCCCAGCTGTGACTGACGTACAGGAGGAGTGGATGCATAATGGTGCCATGTGATTCAAGGGGAATAGGGAATTCAAGGTTGGGGCTGGATGATAGGGTGGGTAAGGGGATTTCAGGAGTAAATGAAGAGGACGGGAGTGGGGAGGGAGCACTAGAACAGGCTGTGATTACATAACTCCTCTTAAAGGCTATTTAACCACTGGGGAAGAGTGTGCTGTAAGGTTGATGTGGAGGTGATTGTACAATTTTCCTCGATATGATTGAATGATTGAACTATTAATTTATATGATATGTAAATTACTTGCCAATAACACTGTTGGGGGAAAAATAAAGCCACTTTGCTAGTCCAAAAATTTAAATAAAGCAATTATTTTAGAGATCATGATGTGCTAATTTGAGTTAGTCAACTTTGAAAGGTTAGCAACTTGAAAACATCCACGTGTCTTCCGATTCTATTTAGGAGATCTATAGGAGAGTCTCCAACACCATTATAATCTGCCACAGTGTGGTTGAGCCATATGACATTGTTTGCATATTGTCCACATAGAGTTTCTACAGTTGGACTACTGTTTGATCACCCACCTCACTCTCTTTGGCTGCCCCACCCCTCATAAGTTTTCCTGAAACTCTATGGTGCCCCCCAGGCTTCCTGTTGTCCCATCTGAACTTACTTTCTCCTCACTTTGTACCATGATCTAAATGTCCTTTCTCTTTAGTTTTTGCACGTCACCTCCACATCAGTCAAAAAACAAAACAAAAACAAAACAAACCCTTTTCTCTAGGGCAATTGCTTTAGATATTAAAAACCTTCATTGTATCAAAATCATATGTATTCCCAGTGCTCTTATTGCCATGTCGTAAGAATCCCTTACTCTCTGTGGGTTGAATTTTACCTTGGCAAAAGTGAGGTTCCCAGAAATTGTTGCAATAGCAGGTGAAGATTAGGCATTGTGAGACACAAGTGCAGAATTTATGCTTTGTGCTTTACTACACTTTTACTGTTCATTCTAAATATTTCTAAAATACGTACCCTGCTCAGACATTAATCAAAACTACAATGTCTGTGACCACCAGGAAAACAAATGGGTATTTTTACCAAGAAGATACAAATCGCTTCTACGTATAGGGATCAGAGTTTTACCCTTCTGATTAAAACTCCAGAGATGTTGCACTGAGACATTTTTGAACCATTAGTCTAGATAACTATCTTTATTATTTTCATATGCCCCATCCTCTCTTCCCACCTATACAGGTAAATACTCCCACCTACATAAAATACACTCTATGCGTTCAAACAAAGGGCCAAGTTTTGAGGTGCGATAATTTTTGCCGCTCTCTTCTCAAGTTTCAAGGGTCCCTGAGAACTGATAGTGTTTAGTGACCTTCAGTTCCAGCGTATCATCCTTGGAGGATTGAAATTGATTTTCTTCACGTTACTGTGTGAGAATCCAGAGTCCGTGGCCCTTGACCCTTTCGTTGCCTAGGCGTGGGCCTCGGCACCCGCAGTGGCGGATGCAGGCTCCAGGCTTGGAGGGAGGCAGAGATGGCAGCGGCTGGACTCCCATCCTGCCTGCGTGGTTTCCAAGTGATTCTTCCAGATGGTGCTTTTATTTCAGTTCATTATTCTTCTCGGCACGCTGTCTCCTGTGCCGGCTCCATTCTAAACTTGCTTCTTCTTTTTTTGTTTTTTAACGTCTAAAAAAACAACAAAAAATCATTGGCTGCCTCCTGACTTTAATTTTCTTATAAAAGCTTTATGACTAAATTTTACAGGAGGGGAAAAAACAGAACAAAAAATCCTTAAATCTGTAAAACTTCAAGAAACTGGATTATAGAAAGGAGAAGGCAGCAATAAAATTGGATGAAGATTAATTCTTCAAACTCAAACTCCCAGCCATTGAGTAGATGCGGACTCAGACACATACAAGCCAGACTAGAACTGCCCCTTGTGGGCTTCTGAAGCTATGAAATTTTATGGGAACAGAATGCCTCCTCTTTCACCCTTTCTGCAACAGGTATGTCAGGCTGCAGACATTGTGGTCAACAGACAACATATAAGCCACCATCTCACCAGAGCGCCTCTGCTGACTCATTCACCCTCAGCACTGTACACATAATTCACCCTTGCTTGCTAGCATTAAAGAAGACTTGAAGTACTTACCAATGAAGATGCAAGACACCAGCCTTCAATAGGGATTATAACCCAGAAGATAACAAAACTAACACCAATCCTCACAACTGTACCAAGAACCAATATCATGAAAAACACGTGAAAGACTGAAGTTGCCACAGATTTCACTGGAATCCACAATAAGAATTTATGGAGCTCCAAAAAAATCAAACTCACTGCCATCAAGTCCATGCTGACTCATCGTGCCCTGTGGGCGTGTCCAAGACAGTAACTGTGTACTGGAGTAGAAAGCCCATCCTTTCACCCACGCAGCTGCTGGATGTTTCAAATGGCTGACTTTGCAGATTGCAGCCCAGCACCTGAGCACTACAGTACCAGGGCTTCTTTATTTCTGGAACTAACAGTCAAGACATTGAATAACATATGAAAGTATGTCCCACAGTAGTGCTACCAGGGTTCCAGTTGAGATATGCATCGCTTTATTCCAAATAAAAGCATTTTAAAGTGTGCCTCCGCTATTAATGTTGTATTCAAGGTCTTTGAGTGATACACTTATCTGAGTCTCACTAGGGTAACTTCTAATTAAAGATCCAATCAAAAGTGTGGCATCTGCGGGCATCTTTTGGATCTATTAACTACAAACAAAGAGTTTTCAGCTCAGAAGCTATGGCTACTATGTTTGGGGGATCCTGAAGGAGTAAGTCTTGATAGATCAAAGGACACAGGACATCCACGGGGACTTACTCTGAAGAAGTTTTAAGAAAATTGAATACTATATTGGTGAGAAAAAGCCCAAGAAAGTGCCACCAAGTAATCCCCCCCCCCCATCTTAGCACATCTGCTCCTTCTTCCAAGGTAACGAGGGCTGTCCTATGAAAATTTTGCTGAGAAACTTTGCTTCCTCCAACCGACAGCCTTGATCATGCCCCTTCAGACTTTCTTTTGTTTCTCAAACTCACAGAACTTTTCAAAGGAACACTATTTGAGCCCCCTGACAATGCCAAAGCTGTCGTTCTGATGGTATAAATCGAAGAGCACAGAATTCTTCGGGGAAGGATGAGAGAGATGCAAACTCTGGCCTCCGAAGTGGATAGACCCAATGGAGGTGGTGTCGAGAATTAATAGTTGCATTTTTAAACATTTGTGTCCAGTAAAGGTTTCTACGGGTTTGTTGCAAAATTTTTTGGCTCACTCTCACTTTGCATTGGGCAAATCTGCTGCAAAACGTCTCCATAAAGTAGGGAGACACGCAGGTGTCACTTTGAAGAGCGGGTGAAGTGACCACTTCAATGCCCATTAGAACTTCACCATCAACAGTGCATATTGAATATGCCATGGGTGCCAACAGACAACCAAATCACTATCAGAAGGAATATGGGCAGAATCCTCCACAGAAGAGAGGGTGGCAAAACGTTAGGCTTCGGTACTTTGGACATGTTATCCAGAAGAATTAGTTCATGGAGAAGGACATCAAGCTTGGGGATGTATAGGGTCAGTGAAAAAGAGGAAACACTCCAACCAGAGAGATTGGCACAGGAGCTACAAGAATGGGTTTTAGCACAGCCGCCATGGTGAGGATGGGCTGGAATGGAGCAGGGTTTCTTCCTGTGCCACGTGGTTGCTAAGACTCAGAACTAGTCATGGGATTCAGCTGGCTCCCAGTGGTTCAGCAGAACCAATACCTTATTTTTCATTGAGTTTGGCAAACTAGTTGCTAAAATGGCCCTTGTAATCATGAAATGGAAATCACAAATTTACATTCCTCCCTCCTTTTGAATGTTCATTTGCACAACAGCGTAGTCTAAGCATCCGTAGTATTGTTCTTCCCACCCATTCTCACTACGGCAATCAAGGCTGACTCATAGTGACCCTATAGGACAATGTAGAACTGCAGTCCTGAGAGGGCAACTCTTTATAGGAGTAGAAAGCCCAAGAGCAGCTGGTGGTTTTGAACTTAGGTCCTGTGATTGACAACCCAAGGTGTAACCACCCTGTACCAGATCTGCTTTATAGGTATAAAAAATTAGAACTATGCTTGTAATATTTATTTATTCACTTTATAAAACTCATTATACTTTTGATGAAATACTATATATTTATTCCCTTGTTTCTTACTTTAGTAAGCAAATATATAACATAAAGAGAAAAAGTGCCAAACAATCAGCGGGTGGCACACTGTCATTCGCTACAGTTTTGCGTTACAGCCCAAATTCTCATGAGATATTATGAGTGAATTATGAAATCCTGAGTGTTCAAAGATATAAACTTATTGTCAGAATAATTGCTGTACATTCAGTGGAAGCAGAAAAGATTTTGTTTTTTTCCCTAAAGATGAACATAATATATTTAGAGATGAAAAGTTGCCTGTTTCTAATGTATCAAATGCAATGACTACTGTCTAACTGGCCTACCTCTAAAGGAATGGTCCAGGATAAACTACATAGCCAAGGACGCTCAGGTAAAACCACCTGGTGATAGTAGAGGAGCCTTATCATTTGGGAGATGGGGGCTAAGGAAGGCTGAGTTGTGGATACATTTCGTCTGAATTTGTGGTTAGCTACCACTAACTGGGCCCATTGTGGGTGATGGCTTCATATATAGTTAGATTCCCATGATTCAGAAGTTAATTGACAAGTCTTTTTTTACTAACTTGTCTTAGGCTGGAAGCTGCCCTAAAAACCGGTGTAGCATCAAAGCAGTCTACAAGATTTCATTGTCGAACTTACAGTTTCTGCATTTGAGGTCCATTGGCTGGAATGGACCTTTGCTATCCCACCTGGAAAGAACCCTGGGCATCCATGGAATGTCAGCTGTGAAAGCCCCAGCTGCTCTCCATGAGGGACACGGAGCAGCCTGCTTCCATCGTGGTCATAATTACTTTTGGTTTGTCATTTCTCCTGGAATTTCCAATGGAGTATATTTGACCACTTTTGAAAATTTGTATTAACTTTTGAACATAACACTCTACCACTTTTTTTATGTAGAGAGGAGAACAAATGGGGGTATATAGGTAGAGATAGAGATATCGTGTCCAAATATACACAAACTTTAGAAATAATGTAATAGAACTAATATTGCAATAGAGCACGTCACACAACTTTTTTGTTTCCCAGTGCGTATAAATGCTTTGTTTATACTGTAGTGTAATCTATTAAAAAGATTCCTCATGGCACAGAATGTTGGGCTAACCACAAGGTCAGCAGTTCATAGCTACCAGCCTTTCAACGAGAGGGAAAACTAAGTTTTCTGCTCTTGCAACGATTTGCATTCATGGAAGTTCACAGAGGCAGTTTTTAAAGATTTTTCCCTTTTAATGCATTTATTTATTTTTATGTTAAATATGTATTTCAATAACAATTTAGTTTTCTTTACATTTTTCAGAATTTTTTACAATTTGCATTAATACACATATCATATCATTCCACAGTTCAGTCTCATCAAGAAGTATTGTACAGTCTCTACCACAATCAGTTTTCAAATATCCTTTTCATTGCTGGCTTCTTGGACTTCTTAACATCATCTCCCGTTTACCAGCCCCTCCACCATCACTGTGTCCAAGTTCTATCCTGTCTTTTAGGGTCGCTGTGAGTCAGAATTTACTGGATGGCAATGACTTTGGTTTGGGTTAGGTAGCCTCTTAAATGGACAATTGAATTAAAGAAAACTTGAAATATAGTGAGAATTACCAAAATGTGGCACAGAGACCTGAGATGGGCAATTGCTGTTAGAAAAATAGTGCTGATAGACTTATTCCATGCTAGGTTGTCAAAAATTTGTAAAAAAATAAAAACAAAACACTATCGAGGAAGTAGTACAAAGCAAAATTAAATAAAATGAAGCATGCTTGTATCTACAATTAAATAATGATAACAACTCTAAATAAAATATGTCCTCCTATATCGACTGTGACCCACAGGGTTAGCAGTTTGAAGCCAGTAACTTCTCCATGGGAGAAAGATGAGGCTTTCTACTCTGGGAAAGCGTGACAGTTGTGAAAACTCAAAGAAGCAGTTCTCATCTGTCCTAAGTGTCATTACCAGTCAGAATCAATGCAACGGCAGCAATGAGTTAGTTGTATCTGAACAGATATAGTGTGATAAAGATAAAGAAGGGACATGTAAAAGTCATGATTTTTACATGATTGAGAGTCTGCCAGATGTAATAGATGACTAAAATTGTTTTACATATCTGGTTTTCTATTGATAGAATGGCAATTTTAGGTGCAGATACATAGAGAGGTATATAAGGTAATAAATTAAAGTGATTTATTTTAATACAAATATTTTTACAAAGACCTCTAGGTATATTGTAATAGTCAAAACTTTTAGATTATTTGTATTTCATTGACAATAATGCAATATTATTTGTTTTTCCTGAGTACTTTATGCTTTATTTTTTTATCTACGTTCAAGTTGGAGACACTAGCATCTGAAATTGTCAATAAACTTCTTGACAATACTTAGATTCAGGATGAAGCTTGGGTTTTTAACATCATGTCTGAATATTGTTAAGGAGTCTCATGATATATTTTTGTCATGGAAAATATTACAAAATGTTTTTCATTCATCATATACAGAGGTATTGCTTTTTTAAAATTTTTTTAAACAATTTATTGGGGCTGATACAATTCTTTTCACAGTTCATACATATACATACATCAATTGTATAAAGCACATCTGTACAGTCTTTGCCCTAATCATTTTTTCCTCTTTTCTTCTTTTACATTTTATTAGGGACTTAAACAACTCTTACCACAATCCATACATATACATACATCAATTGTATAAAGCACATCCATACATTCCCTGCCCCAATCATTCTCAAGGCATTTGCTCTCCACTTAAGCCCCTTGCATCAGGTCCTCTTTTTTTTCCCCCCTCCTTCCCCATTCCCCCCTCCCTCATATGCCCTTGGTAATTTATACCTCGTTATTTTGTCATATCTTGCCCTATCCGGAGTCTCCCTTCCCTCCTTCTCTGCTGTCCCTCTCCCAGGGAAGAGGTCACATGTGGATCCTTGTAATCAGTTCCCCCTTTCCAACCCACTCACCCTCCACTCTCCCAGCATCGTCCCTCACACCCTTGGTCCTGAAGGTATCATCCACCCTGGATTCCCTGTACCTCCAACCCTCATATGTACCAGTGTACAGCCTCTGTCCTATCCAGCCCTGCAAGGTAGAATTCGGATCATGGTAGTTGGGGGGAGGAAGCATCCAGGATCTGGGGGAAAGCTGTGTTCTTCATCGATACTACCTCACACCCTAATTAGCCCATCTCCTCTCCTAAACCCCTCTATGAGGGGATCTCCATTGGCCGACACTTGGGCCTTGGGTCTCCACTCTGTACTTCCCCCTTCATTTAATATGATATATATACATATATACACATACATATATACATATACACATATATACACATACATACACACACATATCTTTTTTTTTTTTGCATGATGCCTTATATCTGGTCCCTTGGGCACCTCGTGATCGCACTGGCCGGTGTGCTTCTTCCATGTGGGCTTATTTGCTTCTGAGCTAGATGGCCGCTTGTTCAAGCCTTTAAGACCCCAGACACTATCTCTTTTGATAGCTGGGCACCATCAGCTTTCTTCACCACATTTGCTTATGCACCCATTTGTCTTCAGCGATCCTATCATGGAGGTGTGCAGTCAATGATATGATTTTTTGTTCTTTGATGCCTGGTAACTGATCCCTTTGGGACCACTCGATCACACAGGCTGGTGTGTTCTTCTATGTGGACTTTGTTGCTTCTGAGCTAGATGGCCGCTTGTTTATCTTCAAGCCTTTAAGACCCCAGTCACTATCTCTTTTGATAGCCGGGCACCATCAGCTTTCTTCACCACATTTACTTGTTCACCCACTTTGGCTCCAGCCATTGTGTCGGGAGAGTGAGCATCATAGAGTTCCAATTTAATAAAAGAAGGTATTCATGCATTGAGGGAGTGTTTGAGTAGAGGCCCAAGGTCCTTCCGCCACCTTAATACTTGAACTATAAATATAGACACATAGATCTATTTCCCCATCCTCCTATATATATTTGCATGTACATGTCTTTGTCCAGACCTCCATGAATGCCCTTTGACTCCTAGCTCTTTCCTCCATCTCCCTTGACCTTCCTCCTGCCCTACTACCATGCTTCTTCGCCACCTGGGTTAGCGTATACCTCTTCTCTAAGCAACCTTACCCTTGATCATTTCCCACCAGGCCTGCCACTCCCCCTTCTCTACCGTTTGGGGTCCCATGTTTTTCCCTTGTCCCTGGGTTTGTTAACACCACTTCCTTACCCCCTCTACCCCCCCACCCCAAGTCCCCCCAGAACTGTCGGTCCCGTTGTTTTTCATCCAGATAGTTCATCCAGCCTGTCCTATTCAGACAGACCTGTGGAGTCACTAACATGCACAAAAACTAGTCAGAGGAACACAAAGCAACAGTATACAACCAGACAACAAAACAACCAAAACAAACCACTGAAAAAGAACAGAACAAAACAGTTCACAAGAGAAAAGCTTGTAGTTAGTTCAGGGATCGTTTGCTGGCCCTTAGGAGCGTTTTCCAGTCCAGTCTGTTGGGGCACCACGCCCTGGCCCCAAAGTCCACTTTCAGCATTCCCTGGGGACCTTGCCACTCCATTCCCTTGCTGTTCCGCTGCACTCCCCCAGTGATTTGCCTCGGTGTGGTGGGATCAGGTCAGGTGCAATTCCCACACTGTGCCTCCGGTGCTGTCCACTGTATCGCCCTTAGTCACTGAGGGGCATCATGTCTCATAGTAGGGCCAGCCATGTTGTTCTCTCTGTGGACTGGCTGCTCTACTCAGGAACATCATCATCACGGCCTGGTGGGCCAGGCTGTGCTCCACTCTCTCCTCCTGCCCCTTCATCTGCTCCCGTGTGCTCTGATCAAATATGTCCATCTCCCAGAGCTGCAGAGTCAATGTCGTCCTTTGGAACAAATTCTTTTCGGGGGAGGGGCAGGAATCCACTTAATTTATGGTGCTGGGGCCAGCCTCCCAGACCTCTCCACCGGTTCCCTCCTCCACACCGGGATATTGCATTCACACCTTGCGACACTGGGTTGAAGTCTGGTCCCACTTTCCCTGTGGAGATATAAACCATACCCTCCCCTTGGGTGGATTAATGCCCCATTTCTGTCATGCTGATTGTACTTACCTCAGGGGACTCATGTTGTACCTGTCCCTTTGGGTCTGGCTTACCTCGCTTAACATAATTCCTTCCAGCTCTTCCCATGAAATAACGTGTTTCATGTGCTCATCGGTGCTTTTCAGTGCTGCATAATACTCCATTGTGTGTATGTGCCAAAGTTTGCTAATCCACTCGTCTATCGATGGAAACTTAGGCTGTTTCCAAGTCTTTGCTATTGTGAATTGTGCCGCAATAAACATTGGAGCGCATATGACTGGTCGTGTTTTATTTGCTGCTTCAACCGGGTATATGCCCAGTAGAGGGATGGCTGGGTCGTAAGGTAGATCAATTTCCATTTTCTTTAGGTATCGCCAGATTGCTTTCCACAGTGTCTGTACAAATCTGCACGACCACCAGCAGTGGAGGAGGGTTCCTACTTCACCACAGCCCCTCCAACACTTGTTGCTCTCTGATTTACTGATCTGGGCTAGCCTCAGGGGTGTTAGGTGGTATCTCATGGTTGTTTTGATTTGCATTTCTCTTATGGCAAGGGACTTCGAGCACTTTCTCATATATTTATTGGCCATATTGATCTCCTCTCTAGTGAAAGTTCTTCTCATTTCTTTTGCCCACTTCCTTAGGGGGTTAACTGTTTTCCTCTTTTTGCAGGTCATGATGGTGTTGTAGATTTTAGTAATGAGCCCTTTGTCTGACGTGTCATTACTAAAAATCTTCTCCCAGTCTGAGGGTTGCCTTGTCACCCTCTTGGCAAAGTCTTTCGAGGTGCACAGGTGTTTTATTCTTATTAGATCCCATTTGTCGATTTCCAGATCACCTGTGTGTGTCCCCTTCCCTGTTGCAGTGAGCCTATGTGCTCCCTGGGCCAGTGCTCTGAGATTAGTCCCGATTCCCTCCTTAATGGTCCTGATGGTTTGGGGTTTGACTTCTAGATCTGTGATCCACCTTGAGTGTATTCTTGTGCATGGGGTGAGGTAGACGTCTTGTTTCAACTTTCTACATGTGGATATCCATTGTTTCCAGCACCACTTATTAAAGAGGGCATCTGCTTCCCACTTGACGTTTTTGGGACCCTTGTCGAAGATCAGTTGTCTATATGCTGATGATTTTACTCCTGGGCTTTCTATTCTTTTCCACTGGTCTGAGTGTCTATCATTGTGCCAGTACCATGCTGTTTTGACCACTGTAGCTGTGTAGTAGGCAATAAAATCAGGTAGGGCGAGTCCTCCAATTGTGTCCTTCTTCTTGAGGAGTTCTCTGCTAATTCTGGGTTTCTTCCCTCTCCATATGAAGTTGGTGGTCAGTTTTTCCAATTCTTTGAAGAAGGTTGATGGTAATTGGATTGGTATAGCATTGAACTTGTAGAGTGCTTTAGGAAGAACTGTCATCTTTACTATGTTCAGCCTACCTAACCATGAGCAGGGGAGCTTCATCCATTTGTGAAGGTCACTTTTGGTTTCCTGTAATAGGGTTTTATAATTATGCTTATAAAGGTCTTTAGTATTTTTTGTTAAGTATATTCCTAGGTATTTCAGTTTGTTCTTGGCTACTGTGAAGGGTACTTCCCTCTTAATCGCCTCTTCCATGGCCCTGTCCGATGTGTATAGAAACCCTACCGACTTCTGTTTATTGATCTTATATCCTGCTACTCTTCTGTATTCCTCTATTGCTGTAAGTATTCCAACTGTGGAGTTTTGGGGGTCTTCAATGTATAGGATCATGTCATCTGCAAATAACGATAGTTTCACCTCCTCCTCTCCCAACTGGATCCCTTTGATGTCCTTCCGCTGTCTTATGTTGTTAGCCAGAACCTCCAAAACGATATTGAATAGAAGAGGGGACAGGGGGCATCCTTGTCTTGTACCCTTTTTCAGTGGTATTGTTCTTGTCTTTTCTCCATTGACTATGATGTTGGCTGTTGGTCTTTCATAGATAGCTTGTATGAGCTTGAGGAACTTACCTTCCAATCCTATCTTCATGAGTGTTTTGATTAGGAATGGATGCTGGATGTTGTCAAATGCTTTTTCTGCATCTATGGATATTATCATATGGTTTTTATCCTTTTTCTTCTCGATGTGATGTATGATATTGATGGATTTTCGGATGTTAAACCATCCCTGCATCGCTGGGATGAATCCTACTTGGTCGTGGTGAATGATATGTTTGATGTTCCTTTGTATTCTATTGGCCAATATTTTGTTAAGGATTTTTGCATCTATGTTCATTAGAGATATTGGTCTATAATTCTCTACACTTGTGGGGTCTTTTCCCTGTTTGGGTATCAAAGTAATGCTGGCTTCGTAAAATGAGTTTGGGAGCTTGCCGTTCTTTTCTATGTTATGGAATACTTTGTGGAGGATCGGTGTCAGCTCTTCCCTGAATGTTTGGTAAAATTCTGCTGTGTAGCCATCTGGCCCTGGGGCCTTTTTCCTTGGTAGGTTTTTGATGACACTCTCTATTTCTTCCTTCGCTATGGGTTTGTTGAGGTTCTTGATCTCTGTCTCAGATAATCTAGGGATAGATTGTTTTTCTAAATGTTTATCCATGTCTTCCAGGTTTCTGAATTCATTAGAATACAAACCTTCATAGTACTTTGTGATTATCCTTTTTATCTCATTGGGGTCTGTTGTTATTGCCCCCGATTCATCCCTCATCCTGGCTATTGATGATTGTTCCTTTCTATCTTTGGTAAGCTTTGCCAGGGGAGTGTCAATTTTATTAATTCGTTCATAAAACCAGCTTCTAGTTGCGTTAATCCTTTGCATTGTTCTTTTGTCTTCCCACTGGTTTAACTCCGCCCTGATTTTTATTATTTCTTTTCTCTTGCTATTGGAGGGGTAGTTCTGTTGACTCTGTTCTAGTTGTTGGAGGTTTTGTGTTAACATATCTGTCATACGCCTTTCTTCTTTTTTCATGTATGCATTCAGTGATATCAAGCTACCTCTGATAACTGCCTTTGCAGTGTCCCATAAGTTTTGATATGTTGTATGCTCGTTCTCATTAGTTTCTAGAAATTTCCTGATATCCTCTCTGATCTGGACCTTAACCCATTCATGTCGCAGGAGATCGTTGTTTATTCTCCAATTGGTGGCCCTTGCTTTTCTGGGTGCCCTCCTATTAATCTCCAGCTTTATGGCATGGTGGTCTGAGAAAGACGTCTGGATAATATCTATGTGTTTGAATTTACTCAGGCTGGCCTTGTGCCCCAGCATGTGATCTATTCTTGAGAAAGATCCGTGTGGATTGGAGAAGAATGTGAAACCTTTTGCTTTTGGAAGAAAGGCTCTATAGATGTCTATCAGGCCCTGTTGCCTAATTACATTTTTTAGCTCTCTGGCCTCTTTGCTGAGTTTCTTTCCCTGTGACCTGTCTTTCTCTGATAGTGGAGTGTTGAAGTCCCCCACTATTATTGTTGTTTCCGTGATTTCTTCTGTCATTTTTTTAATAGTTTGTTTGACGAAATTTGCCGCATCATTATTAGGTGCGTAAATATTCAGTATGCTTATTGCTTCCTGGTTTACTGAGCCTTTGAGCATTATGTAATGTCCCTCTTTGTCTCTTTTTATGTTTTGGATCTTGAGATCCATTTTGTCAGAGATTAAGATAGCCACTCCTGCCTTCTTGGAGTTACCATTTGCTTGGTAAACTTTCTGCCAGCCCTTTATTCTCAGCATATGCTTGTCTGCTTGCTTAAGGTGTGTCTCTTGCAGGCAGCAGATTGATGGGTTATGTTTTCTAATCCAATCCTCCAGCCTCTTTCTTTTAACATATGAATTGAGCCCATTTGTATTCAGAGTGATTATTATAATCTCTGCCTTCATGTTTGCCATATTCTGTTTTGTGTTTTGGGTCTTTGCCTATCTTCCTTCATATCAGTGTACTGCGTTTGAGTGGAGGGTTTCTATCCTGTCCTCTTTTCCATCTGAGACCGTGTTGTCCTGGTACGTGTTGCTGGCATGTTGGCTTCTAGATGGAGATGGGCTATATGGTGGTCTCCTGGTGGTTCTAGTTGGAGCTTGATCTTCTGGCCATAGTGAGTCAGCCAGTATGTTCTGCAGGGTCGGGTGACTTGCAGTATATTTTTTGAGTTCTTCCTTGTCCTGGAAGACCCTTATCTTACCCTCTATCTTAATGGATAACTTGGCAGGGTATAGGATTCTGGGGGAGGCATTTTTATCTTTCAGTTTTTGGAAGATGTTGCTCCATTCTCTCCTCCTCTTCATGGTTTCTGCTGATAAGTCTGCGCATAATCTTACCTGCGCTCCTTTGTATGTGACTGTCTTCCTTTCTCTTGATGCTCGTAGAATTTTCTCTTTTTCCTCTAAGTTGGATAATTTTACAATTATATGTCTTGGCGTGTTCTTCTTGGTGTTTAGCTTAGCCGGCGTCCTCTCTGCTTCCTGTATGAGAGTCGGATTCTCCTTTGTTAGGTTGGGGAAATTTTCTTCCAGGAATTCCTTTGCTATCTTGGCGGTCGATTTGTGTGTTATGTTGTGTTCCGGTAGACCGATTATTCGAATATTATTCCTCTTCATAGCATCTGTCATTGATCTCAGGCTGTCTTCTGTTTCTTTAATTTTCCTATCTGATTGTTTTTCTCGCTTGCTTCGTTTGGTTTGAGCATCCTCGAGTTCACTGATACGGTTCTCAGCCTCCTCAAGCCTATATATAGCTTCTGTGACCTTTTGTGTGGCCTCTGCTACCTCCTCTGTTAGTTTCTGCAGTTCCTTTTGGAGGATAGTATTCATCCCCTCTATTGTGGACTTCATCCCCTCTATTGTGCATTTTATCCCTTCTATCGTTGCATCCTTGTTTTGGTTTGCTTCTCTTAGCTCCTGTATTACTGCAAGCAGAGTTCTGAAGGTTTCCTTTTGTGGCTGATCTATATCTGTTTCTTCTATGAGTGACGTTAGGTCTGTTAAAGTGCCTCGTTTCTCTGATTTTTTTGTTGGGAGTGATGTGGTCTGTTGATTTTTCCTTGATCCTTTAATAGGCCCCATGCTTCTGGGAGACAGGAGTAACCTTATTGTGTGGAGGCTCAGGCCACTGTGCCGTCTCCTGGGGTGGCTGGGGCGGGCTGCGGCAGGCTTAGGGCTGGCACTGGGGACCCAACAGGGCCCCAGGTGGTGAGAGCTGGCTGGAGCTCACTGACGGCTCCTCAGGGACTGCAAAGCCGAGACCCAGGCTCCACTGCAGGTGGAATGTTTGATCTGCCCGGGCTGTGAGCGGGCGCGGGGGGGCCCCTTGGATAGCTGCGCAGGCAGCTGCGGGACACTGCAGGGAACAATGGTGTTCGCTCTCCGCCCTTTTGGCGCGAAACCGCAGGGGGTAATGGTGCCCAAAGGAGGCTTGGCGCGAAACCGCAGGGGGCAATGGCGCCCTTCCTCCGTTCAGGCTCAGAGTCGCGGCCGCCGGGGTCCCCGCAGCACCCTGGGGAGGGCACCTACTCTTGTGCCTTGCGCAGGGAGGGGCCCTTGGTGGGCAGACTCAGCAGTGCGGGGCGCGGTGCTCCGGCGGAAGCTCAGGGTCCGGGACAGGCGCGGGTTGGGCTATGGCTCCTGTTGGCGGGAAGTGTTCAGCGCAGGGTCCCCGCCAGGAGTGGAGCTGGCGCTAGGCTGCCAGGGGCTGGCGGGGGCGGGCGGGGGTGGGAGGCCGGCGCACGGAGGGCAGGTGGAGAGGTCCGCGGCAGCGGTGCGGGTGGATGGTCCCCCGTGGGGGTCGCCAGACAACCCGCGGGTCCGCTCCCCTGAGCTTGGATGAATGGAGGGAGGGACGTGGGCCCGAGGGCAGATCGCTGCCCTGCGGGGAGAGGGGAACTGCGGGAGAGGAAAGCTTCTCTCCCAGTGGGGATCCGCGAGTGGGGAGTGGGGAGTGGGCCGCTGGAGTAGGGGAGAGTGACCTGCTGCGCCTGTCTAGGCAGGGCAGGCAAGCGGCTCTGGGCTGGCGTCCGGTTTGGGGATGGAGCCTAGGCCGGTCGCCAGTGAGCTCACGGCAGCTTAGTGGCCAGAGATGTCCCACTAGTCCGGTCCTCTTTCACCTAGACCCCTGCTCAGGACAAATACGTGGGGTAGGACAGGGGTGCTGTCCCAGGGGGATATTTCACTCACCAGACTCTTACTATTCAGCTACCTGGTCGCCAATCCCGCTTTGTTTGGAGGAGCTCTCAGAGTATGCCGGTGTCCCTGTCGGCCATCTTCCCCGGTATTGCTTTTATTATGGTTTCATTATCTCTTAAATCTACATCTAAATCTGTGTAGTAAAGAATCTATATATATTACAATCATTTATGTTTACATATATACATCTATATGCTTATATATAAGTATAGCTTTGTATCTACATATTCGATACTAGTATGTTATATTTGTGTTTATATGTAAAATAATGCATAAATTTATCTCTCAGAGTAATGTGAATTATTTAATGTTGAAAAATGTTTATAGGGGTCAGGAGCGCAGAGTCGGTAACCATCACGTAATGGATGCATATTTTGGAAGCCTTTTACTACAGACCCAATAGGAGCAGAAAAACGGAAGGAAAGCAAGTAAAGAACGGAAAGTAAAAGAAAGACAAAAGAGGACGAGAGCAAGGCAGAAGAAAGGGAAGTAAAAGAAGGCAGAGCAAGAGAAGAAGGAAAAAGCTCGGCACTGCCGGGAAACACACACACTGCAAGGGGCGCGTGCACACCCAGTTAGGGGAGAGAAAGGTATTGGCATGATAATTGTCTTTCTCTTACCCAAATCCTTTCTCTGTTCAAAGCTCTCTAAACATCGACACAATATTCATCTCCTGTTGAGAGTGCACAACACAAGAACCTTTACAGTACTGAAAATAGCCACCTTTTGTTTAGAGGACGTAGTAGGTGTAAACCTTTCCCAGGACCTTCAAAGGCATTAGTCGTGAGGGTGTATGTTTAGCTTTATAGCGTGCTTTGTGCTTGTGTTGAGTACCAGGTTCCCAGGGACAGAGCACCAGCATTCTTTAACAAAGTGTGTGTATGGTGATGTGTGTGTTTGTCGAGGACAAGAGACCCACTTATGTGAGTTTAAGACAAGACTCGTGTTGTATCTTTTCTTAAAATGGTCTCTGAAGCGGTGTAGTAGTCAAGCTTTCTAAAACTTCAGATCTACTGCCCAGAGAACTTCCGCATCAGCACTGCATGCTGGGAATGCATCTCTTTGCCCCAGCTCCACTCCAAATACAACTAAAATGCATAGGGGATGATATTTTTTATATGACATAAACCCTCAGGAGGAAATCCTGAAAATGGTCAACCGCAACTGAATTTAGAAAGGTGAAAACAGACGTGTGAATGTTGACTGAATTAGCAGACCAGGGAAGGGCCTAATTAATGTATCAGTCAACCTAGGAGTCTCTTCATATTCAACATGTCTCAGTTAATTTTTCTGGCTCTGGTTGGAAAATACATACAGAACCTCATCATCATTTTTACTAATGATATCTACTTTGTGGGTTGAATTTTTTTTTTCCCAAACAGATAGGTTGAAGTTCTAACCTCCAGTGTATATGAATACAACTTTATTTTCAAAGATGGTTTTCACAGATGTAATCAAGTTTTAGGAGGTCATATCAGATTAGGGTGGGCATTAAAACCAATCACTAGTATCCTTAAAGGGAAAGAGAGTTTGGGAGCGACAGATATACATACAGAGAGAAGACAGAGATGAACATATTGAAAGAACGAGATAGACATTGAAGCTGTGTTGCCAAGCCAAGAAACACCAAGGATTGCAAGAAATCATTGGAAACTGCAAAACGCAGGGAAGGCTTGTTTTCTAAATTATTCATCTGGGGCGAAGTCCTGTCACACCTTAATTCCAGAAGTCTAGCCTTCGAAACTAAGTAAGAAATTTTCTGGTATTTTAAATTACCATTTTTGTGTGTGATAATTCGATATAGCAGCCCTAAGAACGGAACATACCTATGATTGTTTCTGGCCTGGATTATGAAAGTAACTTCTAACTAATTGGCCAGTTCTACTCTGGCTTCTCAAGTCTATTCACAACAGGAAACAAAACCTACAGCCGTTGACATGATTCCGACTCATGATAACCCTACAGGTGGAGTACGAGTTAGAATCAATTCAGTGACCCTGGGTTTTGTTGCATGGTGTGAACAGACTTGAGGTAAGGCCAGAATTGGCCCCAGGATTTCAAGGAATACCCAGGGAAATCTTTCTGAATTCGAAGATGCCCCAAAACGCTCACCTGTCTGTTCCAGGAAGTTTGGGAGATGCTACATGGCCAACTTACTGGAGAGGATCCACAGTGGTGTCCATTCCAAAGAAAGGCGACCCAGCAGACTGCTCCAACTATAGAATGCTGTCATGGACATTGCACACAAATGACATGTTACTTATAGATCATGCAACAATGGTGACAGCAACACATTGACAGGGAATTGCCCAACGTTCAGATCAGATGCAGAAGAGGATGTGCTGATGTCAGTTAGATCTTGGATCAAGTCAGAGACTACTGGACAAATGTTTAGTGCTTTCCATCGACTGTGCAAAGGCATTGGACTGTGTGGACCCTAATACACTGTGGATCACCTTGAGAGGAATGGGAATTCCAGACACTTCATTGTGCTCTTGCTGAGCTTGTACATGATCAAGAGGCAGTTGCACAAACAGAACAAGGGGATACGGCATGTTTTAAAATCAGCAAATATGTGCCTCAGCATTGTAACCTCTTGCCATACTTATTCAATCAATATGCAGAACAAAACATCAGAGAATCTGCATTTTATGAAAGGGAATGTGGCCTTGGGATTGGAGGAAGGCTCACTAACAACCTGCGGTCTGCAGATGACAAACATTGCTTGCTGAAGCTGAGGAGGAATTGAAGCACTTGCTGAAAATCAAGAACTGCAGCCTTCAGTATGGATTACAACTCAATGTCAAGAAGACCAATTCTCATAACTGGACCAGTAGGTAACACGATAAGTGGAGAAATGGTTGAAGTTGTCAAGACTCTTGTCTTACTTGGATCCACAATCCATGCTCATGGAAGCAACAAAAGACATATTGCATTTGGTAAATCTGTTGTACAAGACCTCTTTCGAGTATTGAAGAGCAAGGACGTTTCTTTGAGGACTAAGGGGCACCCGACTCAAGCCATGGTATTCCCCATTGCATCATGTGCATGTGAAAGTTGGACGTAGAATAAGGGAGAGCATAGAAGAATAAACACATTTGAATCATGGTGCTAGGAAGAATGTTGCAATCATCACGGACTGTTAAAAGCCAAACAGGTTTGTCTTGGAAGAAGTCAGACCAGAGGCCTGCTCCTTAGCGACAAGGATGGCAAGATTTCTTCTCACATACTTTAGACATTGTCAGGAGAGACATGTCCCTGGAGAAGGGCATCATGTTTATTAAAGTAGAGGGGCAGTGACCAAGAGGATGGCCCTCCACAGGATGGATGGACACAGTGGCTGCATCATTGGGCTCAGGCGTGGGCACCATTGTGAGGATGGCGCAGGACCCTGCAGGGGGCTTCCTTCTGTTGTGCACTGGGTCGCTGTGGATCGGAGCAAACTCAATGACACTGAACAACAGGACAGAGTAGAACTGCTGCTCCTCATGGTTTCTGAGACTGCAAATGTGGAGCAGGAAGCCTTACCCATCCCTCGTGGAGCAGCTGGTGGGTTGAAACCGAACACCTTGATATCCGCAGTCTAAGGCCGCGTATCATCATCTTCCTATAGACATCAGAGCATATATATATATTCTGCTCAACACACTTCATTGGCATGCAATTTCTTTCAGAATGAAAGCCAAGATTTGCACAATTGCATACATAATCAATACACACCTTCGCTGTCCCACAAAGTCAGTTCTTTGACTTCCTAGTCACCTCCCACACTCCTCTCTTCACTTACTCCCCTCTAGCCACACTGGCCTCCTTGATGTTGATCAGACACCCAAGGTGTGTCTATCCCTCAGAGGTTGGTATTGGTGGCTTCCCATCTGCAATAGCTTTGCCCAAGATAGTCCTTTGAACCACTCACTTACATTAAGTCTTTACGAAAGTATTCAATCTCATGGTTAGACCGTTCATAACTATCCTTATAAAATTCTCTGCTCTTTATCCAGTTCTCTGCACCATCTTGATCCAATAACTCTCCTTATTTAAAACAAACAAACAAAAAACCCCCACAAAAAGTCTTGTTGCTGTTTCTGACTCATGGCAATCTCGTAGTACCAGAGAATGATGCTCGATGATGCTTTAATGACTGTTGGTTGGAAGTAGATTGCTTGGTGTTTCTTTCTAGTCACCTTTAGATGGACTTTACCTGACCATCTTTGGTTTAGCCACCAACACATTAATCATTTGTACCACAGCCAGACTCCTCCTACACCTCTTCATCAGGTTTAATGTTTTCAATGCCATCTATCATTCAAAAATTAATATAGAAACCCAGAATATTAGCAATAAAATATCATAAAAGTTGGGAAACTTTCCATTTAAGAAACTCAAAGAACCCTATACAGGAAAAACCCCAAAGACATTTGTCAAAACATGCGATAGTTTGGTTTTGTGTCAACAGGCTGCTCAGGGTTACCAGTCCTTTGGCAGTTGAGGTCTTGCTCATGACATGATCTTACATAATTTGATCAACTTCATGATGGGATCTTCTGTGAGGAGTCCAGTCATTGTGGGAAGACTGGAGTGGGATGTTGTTTTAAGTGTTATCCAGTCAGTTCAACTCATAGCGAGCACGTACAACAGAACAAAACACCCCCTAGTCCCGTGCCATCCATCCCACTGTTCTTATGTTTGTACCCATTGTTGAAGCCACTGTGTCAATCCAGTTCATCAAGGGACTTCCTCTTTTTCACAGCCTCTTCCCTTTATCGAGTATGGTGTCCTTTGCCAGGGACGAGTCTTTCCTGATAACATGTCCAAAGCACAGGACATGAAGTCTGACAGTCCTCCCCTCTAAGGAGAATTGTAGCTCTACTATTTCCAAGACAGATCTGATTGTTCTTTTGGCAGTTCGTGATACCTTCAATATTCAAATGCATTGATTCTGTAGTCTTCCTTATTTGATGTTCAACTGTCACATTCGTTTGAAGCAATTAAAAATACCATGATTTTGGTCAGATGCACCTTAATCCTCAAAGTAACCTCCTTGCTTTTCAACAGTTCAAAGAGGCCTTATGTCATCTGATCCCTTCAGTGCTGTTTCCATTAGCATTGATCATAGATCCAAGCAAAATAAAATCCTTGACACCTTCAATCTTTTCTTCATTTATCATGATGCTATCTATTGGTCCAGTGGTGAGGATTTTGGTCTTTTTACACCATTATCATCCACACTGAAGGCTGTGTATTAGGCAGAATTATCTAGAGAAGCAAAACTAGGATGCTTATTATTATAAATATGTGTAAATTTATATAAGGGTGTACCCCCCAAAAACCCCAAAATGTTTCATAGCTATATATTTAATTTTTTTTTTTACAAAACAACCTTATCATCTTCAAAGTACTCTCCATGACACTGATTACATTTGTCAAATCTGCGATCCCATTCTTGGAAACAGTGTCAAACTCATCTCTTTGGATGGCTGACAGCACTTCCCTTGTTTTTTTTTTCCTTCACCTCTTCTATGTCATCAACTTTCTATCCTTTCAAGTCTCTCTGCATTCGTGTAAGCAAAAGAAGTCCCACGGAGGAAGGCCAGGTGAGTAAGGTGCGTAGGGCAACAGAAGCACGCTGTTTCTTGCCCCAAACTGGCACACTAAAATGACTGCAGGTGCATTGTTGTGGTGGCAAAACCAGTCCCCCATCTGCCACAAATCAGGCCTTTTTTGTCACACACTGCTACACAGTCTTTTCAGAACCTCTAAATAGAAAGCCTGACTAAGAGTCTGACCTGGTGGATCGAACTCCAAATGCACATTTTCTTCCATTCGGGAAGTTGACAGACATCCAGAAAGAGGTTTGTCACCAACCGGCATTTCACCTTTTTTGAAAAGAAAACCACTAGCATGCTTGAGTTTTTCCCACAGCGCTGTCCTTGTGAGCTGTGCTCCACATCACAACCATTTCTGAAGCATTTTTCTCAGCAGGAAAAAAAAATTCCACAGCTGCAAGCTGTTCTCATAAATTAGCCATCAAGAAAAACGAGGTTTGAGCAAAATTACTTCTAAGGAAAAATTTACCGTGACCAGAGAACTTACCCAGGTGACACCACTGGGTGCACTAACTCAGAGTGAGTTGCTCAATGCTTGTCTAGTGGGGAAAATGCAAAGTACTAAAGCTCTTCTCTGCGCAGCATAATTCTAGGGTTTTTGGGGATACCCCCTTGTAGAGTCAAAAGAAATATAACAGCAAATTAGTCCACACAGCAATACAGAGAGTTCAGTCTGACTTACTTTCATTTAATACATTGAAAGACTTCCCAACACATGCCACCACTAGCCCAAATGTCTAGGCAGCAGAAAGTAGGAACTGGGAGCTACTATTGAAGCATGGTGACACAGTCCTGATGGAGCCTCACTCTGCAGTGATGTGAGGTGGCTGGCTGGAGGTGAGGTATCAGGAGGCCCACCAAGGTGAGTGGACTCAGCTCACAGGCATGACAGGTGGAGCATGCTGTTGTATGGGACATCAATGTGGTCCACAGTTGGCTCACCAAGGTGGCACAGAGTGCTGCCTGGCCCACAGGTAGCAGAGTACTGGTGATGAGGCAGGGCAGTTGGATTAAGCAAATACTGGTCCAACCAACATGGAAGGAGAGAGAGAGAGAGGTTGACCTCCATAGAGTCATAATATCTTTGCATCTACAAGGGACATCAGGGGACAAGCCGATGGAGGGACTAAACTCTACCCACCTCTTCTGACAGGTGCCGTGTTGACATAAAAGAACCATCATGGGCTGAAATTCTTGATCGCCATCAGCAAGTGCTTTAAGTGCTCCTTGCTTTCAGCAAGCAAAGTTGTACCATCTGTGTATCACAGGTTGTTAATGAATCATCCTTTAATCCTGATGCCACCGCTTATTCATATAATACACTTTCTCTGCCTAGGTGCTGTGCATACAGATTGAAAAAAATATGATAACATGATACAACCCTGTCACACACCTCTCTTGATTTTAAATCATGCAATATTTCCTTGTTGAGTTTATACAACTGCCTTTTGATACATGTGAAAATTTCTCATGTAAACAATATTGTGTTCTGGAATTCCCATTCTACTCAAGACTACCCATAGTTTGTTATGGTACACACAGTTGACTGCCTTTGCCTAGTTGAAGAAACACAAGTAAACATCTCTCTAGTATTCTCTGCTTTCCGCTGGATCAGTTTGACATCAGCAATGCTATTCCATCTTCCACGTCCTCTTCTGAAACTGCCTTAAACCTCTGGCAGCTCCCTGTCAATGTGCTGCTGCAACTGTTGTTGGAGGATCTTCAGCAAAATTCTGCAAAAATGATATGCATGATAACATTTTAAAATTTGGACATTCTGTTAGGTCTCCTTTCTTTGGAATGAGTATAAATATGGATCTCATCCAGTTAGTTGGCCAAGTAGACGTCTTCGGATTCCCAGACATACAAGAGTGTGGGCTTATAAGTCTTCATCAGCTTGTTAAATCATTCTGATTGGCATTCCATCAATTGTGGGCACCTTGGTGTTGGCTAATTACCATCAGTGCAGCTTGGATGTCTTCCTTCAACACTGTTGGTTCTGGCTCACCTGCTGAATGTCAATGACTTCTCTTTAGTATAGTGATTCTGTGTATCCCTTCCATCTTCTTGACACTCTTTCTGTGTCATTTAATATGTTGTCCATTGAATCATTCGATATCATAACTTGATTATTTTTTTCTTCAGTTCTCTCTAAGATATGCTGAGTGTGTTCTTCCATTTTCGTTTCTATTTCTAAGTCTTTGCACATGTCATTACAATGCTTTACTTTGTCTTCTCAAGCTGTTCTTTGGAATCTTTGGGTCGGCTCCTTGCCGTCATCACTTCCTTCATTTGCCTGAGCTACTCCACAGTTCAGAGCAAGTTTCCAGGCTCTCCTCCCATCATTTTGGACCCTTCTCTTTCACTCCTGTCTCTTGAATGACCCTTGGCTTTCTTCATACATGCTGCTCTTGATGTCTTTCCACAGCTCATTGGGTCGTCTATTGTTAGTGTACAATGCAGTTACTCTGTTCTTGAGATGTTTTTATAATTCAGGTGGGATAGACTTAGCGTGGCATTTTGGCTCTTGTGAACTTGTTTTGATTTTCTTCAGCTTCAACCTGAACTTACACAAGAACAATTGGGGGTCTCTTTCATAGTCATCCCCTGGGTTGGTTTTATCTGCTGGCATTAAGATTCTCAACCATCTCTTCCACAGATGAGAAACTAAGGAGAGTCAGGAAAGTAGATTAATGCAAACAGAATGAAAATAATGAGAAAGCAAATGTTTTGAGAATGATGATGGCAACAAATGTACAAAATGTGTTTGACACAATGGATGTATTAGTGGATTGTGATAAGAGTTGTGTGAACCCCCAATAAAATGATTTAAATAACTAAAAAACCCAAAAATATAAGGAGAATTTGACACTTTGAAAAATTATGATAAATGCCATACAATAATTTGTTTCAAAGCTGTTAGAAAGAGTTAGATGGGACACTAATTTGTTATGTAAATTGGCACCTAAATGCAATAAATTAAAAATACATAATTGTATTACATGTATTAAAATGCTATTGCAATACATATTAAAAAAAAAACCTGCCATTGAGCCAATTCTGACTCAGAGGGATCCTGTAGGACAGGGTACAACTGCCTTATAGGTCTCTGATACTGAAACGCTTTATGGGAGTAGAAAGACTCATTTTTGTCTCCAGGAGCAATTGATGGCTTTAATTGCTGATCTTGTCGTTAGCAGCCAAACACATAACTATGTCACCAGGGATCCCTTTCCCTGAATTATAACCAGCTCTAAATATTAAAACATTCTAAATTTTAAAACCCAATTAACTATAAATATTGTAGTCTGATATTTTTCTGAAAACCAAACCAATTAATTGTTTCCCAGGCATTTGAGGTCCCAAATGATGTCAGACAAAGGAACACATCCTTTCCATGTAGAGTTTCCTCGTGTTACTTAAGCCTTTTAAATCCATTTACTTTAAATGAGATTGTTTTCTTTTCTTTTTAATGAGATTACTTCCATTGTTACATTATTAGTGTGCAGGACAGAGAGTCAATTTTTGTTTGTTTGTTGTTGACCAGAGAGCACTGAGGCAAAGAGATTGTGTGATTTAGGCAAGATCAAACCATTAAGTCGAAAATCTCTCTGTGGCAAGTCTTTCCATTCAATGGGGCCAAAATTCTATGGGGGAGTTTGGACCTCGTGAAGTTGCTGGACTGATTTTCTGTTTAGCAAGAACTAACCAAGAAATACCCATAGTTTGTTACACAGAAAGACATAGGTTACATGTGAGATTTTCTCGAGGCATTTTGACATCCCTGCACACACGTACACGTTTCGTGTTTACCTAGTGAAGAGGCTAAGATAACTCCAAGAAGACCATTGACTCAGTCAGTTACTTGAATTTCTCTCCTTGAAAATGTCATGCACGTTTTAAACATGTTGGGCAGCAAGTTTAAATGCTTGTCAGATTTAAAGATGCTGTAAAATGCAGTTGGCAAGGATAAGTGGATCCAACATTTCTGTTAGTTTTTTTCAATATTCAATATATGAACAAACTTCTCATTTCCTATCCTCATCTCCCACAGTTTTTGGCCACCTTTCTGTAACATTATGAACTCTCAACAGCAGACAGCAGAAACATCCATTCAAATTGGCTAAAATAATACAGAAATAAATACTTTACTGGCAATCCAGTGAATTCAGTGGAGGTTAAGTCTTATATTCAAAGGCATTATCAAAGACAACATTTATTTTTTATCTCTTTACCCTTCCATTTTCAGAAGTAGATCTTTCCTCTTATTGGTGGAAGGTAGCTATACCTTCTAGACTGGAAATACCCAGAAATAAAAAGACAGACTGGCTCTTTTCTTCCGGGTCTCTAAGAACAAAGCACCCTTCCCAAACCACATTGTTCAGATGTGATCATGTGCTCATTTTTGAACCATTGCAGGTAAGTATTTATATTATATTATATTATATTATATTATATTATATTATATTATATTATATTATATTATATTATATTATATTATATTATATTATATTATATTATATTATATTATATTATATTATATTATATTATATTATATTATATTATATTATATTATATTATATTATATTATATTATATTATATTATATTATATTATATTATATTATATTATATTATAATATTAATACTCTGGAAAGGACTAGATGAAGTGGTTGTTAGAGAGAAAAATCACACCTGTCTTTTTGTTTGCCTCTTCTTTCTAACTGAACTCTTTCCAGTGTTATGTATGTCAAATCTCATTATCATTACTGTAAATGCAAAAATAATCTCAATTTAATCATGAATATATTGGAGAATATTGATTTGCTAGAGGTCCCACAAATGTATTGATATATAATATCATGTGAAACACAGAAAAGGATTTCATTTAACTTCTTTTCACAATCAATGATCATGAAGAAATAGTTAAGAAATCAAATGACATATTGCATTGTAAAGGTCTCCTGCCAAAGACCTCTTTAAAGTAGTAAAAATCTCACATGGAGGCTAAGACAAACCTGAGGGAAGCCATGTTATTTTCAGTCATCTGAAATGCACATAGACACTAGCCAATAAATAAGGAATAATGGAGAATAATTGATGTATTGAAATTATTATGTCAAGGTTCTTCCTCTTTTTGGCCCCCCCTCTGCTTTACTGAGCATGATATCCTTTTCTAGGGACTGGTCTCCCCTGACAACATGTCCAAATTATGCGAGACGAAGTCTCCCCACCTTTGCCTCTAAGGAACATTCTACTGCACTTCTTCTCAGACAGATCTGTTTGTTCTTTCGGCAATTCATTGTAGTTTCAACATTCTTTGCCAAAGTGGTATTTCAAATGCACTTCATCTTCTTCAGTCTTTCTTATTCCATATCCAGTTTTCACATGCATATGAAGCACCTGAAAGTACCACGACTGGAAAGTGGAGCGCTTTAGTCATCAGAGTAGCCTCCTCGCTTTTCAACGTGTTAAGGAGGTCTTGTGCAGCACATTTACCCAATGCCATGTGTCATTCGATCTCTTGACTGCTGCTTCTATGAGCATTGTTTATTGATCTAACCAAGATGAAATGCAACGTCTACGTTCTCTCTTTCTTTAGCTCATCATCATGCTACCTGTTCTTCTTGTGAGGATCTTTGTTTTCTCCACATTGACTTGTAGTCCATACCGAAGGCTGAAATCCTTGATCTTCATCAGCAAGTCCTCCTCACTTTCAGCAAACAGGGTTGTGTCATCTGCACACTGCAGGCGGTTAGGAAGCCTTCCTCCAGGCTTGGTGCTACATCCTTCTTCATATAGCCCAGTTGCTCTGATGATTGGTTCAGCAAACAGATTGAATAAGTGTGGTGAGAGGATACAACCCTGACACACACCTTGCCTGATTTTAAACCACGGGCATTTTCTATCATAAATCGTAAATCTTCTCTAATTGTGACAGTAATTTAATCAGAATTTACTCAGAGAGCATAGTCTCCAAGAGGAAAAAATAAATACTTTCTAGAAATGCAAGTTTGAAAACAGGCTAGGTGGCTAATTTCATGTTAAATTTGGTGACAATATTAGGCTGGAGGAGGTGTTGGGGCAAAGGACTTCATCTTCATTAAAGATAAAAAGACGGGCATCCCAGAGTTCACTCTCACCCTCAGTTTTTCTTCACCTCATCTTGGAAAGCATTGAGTCATGTATTAGTTCTCTTTAACTATGAGAAAGATTGAAAAGAATAGGCAAATTGTCTCCGGTCTCCTAGCTAAAGAGAACTCTAGGAGTAGTGATTAAAACAGGATGGCTTGATTCCAAATCCACACCTATTCCTATAGCCCATTGCTCCTGCTACCTACTCTGCTCAGCAACTGTCACACCTACCCTTTCCATGGTTGTCTGCGCACCTAAGCTGATACAGTCAAAGGAAGGATGAGTTGAGGAAGTAAAGATCCTCTCTAGACGTGCAAGATTGATTGAACAATGGAGCTTGCAGACTTGCACCAGTGACTTTGGCTGGAGTGTAGGCAGTAGAATGACATTATGCCGAGAGAAACCAATATTCCATGTGCCCTCCAGGTTTGGAGGTTGGCGTGCCTTTTGATAAAAGCAAAGGAAGAGCTACTGAAGTAGATCTCGACGATAGCGAGTTTCCAGATTTGAAACAAAAGAGAACCAGCCTTTAGAAGGTATGAAAAAGTCTCCAGGTATTTCCCAAGTGCTGTCCGGTGGATTTTTCTATCCCATTCAGCAAGTCAAATCAAGAATGCAAATCCATGGCTGCCCATCCCAACCCCTTAACCTGATAACTAGCTATTAGTTTCCAATGAAAGGTCAGCTTTTCTGACGTGCAGCTTTTGGAAAGCATTTCTTTCTTACAGTTACGATATGTCTACTCTTAAATTTCCATCACTTTCAAAGAGCCGTAGGAGTAATTGAGAGTTGCTTTCCTGTCCTAGGCATCGGACAGGAAGTTCACCTTTCTTTGAATGAAGCTGCTCCCAAGCCTAAGGGGGATTAAATTTATTTACTCCTTGACTGTTAAAGAAGACATTTAATAGAGTTCTTCCTAGCTAATCAGACAGTGGGCACGGAGTGATTCTATGTTAGAGCTGAAAGAGCTGTTTGCATTTCTACTTCATGTTTTTTTTAGTTTTATCTTATTAGGAACAGCTTCTGTTAATGAACTAAGGAAAAGATAGACCTTAGTAGCAGAACAAATCTTTGTTTCTAAGATGTTAGTAGGAAAATGCAACGAAAATATCATCTGGAATTTGAACGAAGTAAGCACTAGACTTTTCTCTTGGCCAAATATAAGCCTGTGTGTACTCAATAAATCAATCTTGTTGACACTTCTACGGTAGTCACTTATTATAGCAATGAAAATAATTAAATAATATTTACCTCTACTGGAGGAAAGTTTGGGATAAGTTGGTTATAGCTTCTGGTTCATGGTGCTTTTGTGTTCATACAGTGCAATCAAGGCAATTATAGTATCATGGTGTTTTCACAGAAACATGTAATTCACATGATTTAAGAAGAAATGACAGAGGTATGAAAGGGAAACAACACTTCTATAAATATTTCATTGCATAAAGTTCAGAAGTTTCCGTAGTTCCTGCAGTTCCAAACACATCTAGTTATTTTCACATCCATACAGATCATGTGCATTCAATTCCATTGATTTGTAATAGAATTTTCAAAGTAACTTTTACTTTCACGGATTTTTACTCGGGTGTTGTCTTTTTAAACCCTCAATTCAAACGCTTCTTAAAGATATGTTAACCTAGTTAAAAACATTGAAAAGCAAAGTTACAAAAAGCGACCAGTTACAATGAAAGATGAAGCTATTCAGTTGCGCAGCTGTAGTTACCTGTGGGATATTTGCATTAAAAAGGAAAGACAGCATTAGTCAAAGTAAATAAGTCAATAAAAACCCAAAGCAATACTTTGTACCTAACAGTTAGGAGACACATATTCAAATGTACAAATGTATACTAGTTTGAAAAAATTATACAAAATCATTCAGTAATGAATATTATTTCAATGTGTTCTCAATTAAATTTCTTTCTGTCCCCTGGGAACAGCACTCTCCACTGCTAGTTCACAATATCTAGGTTAAAACTGATGCGCATTAGTGAAAACAAAGCTGCCCCATTCAGTTGTTGGAATGCTTTTTTCCTCCATGCAATAGAAACAGTCCGGAGGGAGAGAGGGAGAAAGATCAAACATCAAGAGAACGAAAGAGCAATTTGGACTAAGAAGTCACATTTCAGAGCCAACAGATATATTTTTTCCTGACTTAATCGTAGGGTCCTTGGGAGCAGGCACTGACTTAGTTATATGACTTTTTGTATTCCTCATCACACCGAAGGACAACGCGTTATTGTGATTAGAAAGCAAGAGGGATTTTTGTTTTGCTCTTCCAATGATCTCTCATTGAAACAAGCCACTTTATGTCTAAATACTTATCAAGTATTTTCTCTATTTAAGGTGAAAGTGATTATTTTTTACATAGTTTTCAACCTAACTGAAAACTAAAACCCTTCACCAAATTTCTAAAGATGTTCGGGAAAAATGTCCTTTCCCAGAATTTCGGGATTCATTTGGACTAGAATGGGCCTGGGTAGTAGAAAACATGGAAGCAGCCCAGGTGATGACCCCACCTGGCAGCTGGCTGAAAATTACTACATAGCTTAGTATGATTTTTGGTTAGCTACAGATGATGGTTAGCTAGCTATATATGATGGTTTTCCTAAAGGTCAGTGAAAAATAGAATGAAAAGATAATGGATGATTTCCACAAACTTTTTGAAGCCTGCTTATTTTCCAGATCCCTGGGGGTCTAATGGTTACATGTTGGGCTGCTACCCTCAAGGTCAATAGTTCAAAACCACCAGCCCCTCTGAGGAAGAAAGATGGTACTTTCTACTCCAGGAAAGAGTTAGTCTCAGAAACTCACAGGGGCAGTTCTCCCCTGTCCTATAGGGCCACAATGATTCGACATCAACTTCGTTGCATTGAGTTTTTGTTTGTTTGTTTTGTTTTGTTTGTGGTGGCGCAGTGCCTCCACCGTTTGGCTGCTAGCTGAATGTTGCCTATTCAAACCTATCAACTCTTCAGTGGAAGAAAGACTTAAGAAGCATCTATAAAGGTCTTCAGCTTGTAAACACAATGGGGTCTTTCATCTGCTTCCCATTTGGTCTGTTATAAGGAGTTGGTCTTTGGTTTGGTATACATGTTCCCCCACCTAAACTCTTATTTGTTATTGGCTCAGCACAAGATAGTATCCTCAGTCAGAAAAAATATTAGCCATATAGGAAACAAAACAAGCTTAAAAATATACAACTTGGCAGTTTATAAAATACAATGCTAAAAAGAGACTTTAAGCTCCGTAAAGAGGGTTGTTTACACAATTAACATAAACTGATAATACCATACACACATACACATGTGCATAAATGTGTGTTTAAATGTGTCTAAATGGTTTTTAAAAAAATAAAATAAATTGCAGAAATCATGACTATCTTAGTTATCTAGAGAAGAAATACAAGTGATGGTTGTTATCAATTTATTTTCTCCCAATTAAGGATAAGGCTAGATGTCAGAAATCAGGGAAAGACTTGAGGGGAAGGTATTTCCTCTATGTCTGCTTAAGAGGGAAAACTTTGTCCCTTCAGCTCCTGCTTCCCGGTTTATTGAAACTCTCCAGGTGCCCAGGCATCAATCTTCTCCTGAATCCAGGAGGTTCTCAAAACAGGGATCCCAAGTTCAAAGGTCACACAATACTTCTGGCTCTTTTTTCCGGGGACTAGTGAGGTGCTCTCTACTTTTGTGACTTCCTTCTTCCCTTTATCTCTCTTAAGATGAAAGGTGTGACCTAAGCAAAGCTTTGACTCAACAACGGTGGGTCTTGGGGTAGGAATGGATGAATTGAGTCATAAGGCTGTGACTTAAGACCCAACCCACACTAGGTGTGCCTCATTTACATACAAAGAATCTTCCCAATGTGTCACCCAATGGATAATTACATTTGCTCACAAAATAGTGGACAAGTGCACAATGCTGGAACTCATGGCCTACCCAAGGTGACACATATATTTGGGTGGGCAAAATTCCATTCGTGTCTTACAGGGTTATAACAGGAGCAAAGTATTTAATGATATTAAGTACCCCTCAGATAAATGAAGAACATAAAAACAAAGATTATACTGAAATATACACATTAGAATATGAGGGTTTGATACAAAATTTCCAGTGCAATCTTTGAAGACGTATTTTAAATGATTGATATTAGTGTCAGAAAACTTTGTTTATACTTTTTTACAGCCATTTTTCCATCCAGCTCTGTGACTTTAGATATTTACATATATGAGCTTAAGCATTGGCTTACTCATTGACATTACAACATTGCTTAGTATGATTTTTCATGGCAATTATTTGACTTGGCCTCAAAGGTGTTACATATTTTAATGTTCATTTTCTGAACATTTATTTCAAACGAGTGTTGTCTGCTGCTGTGGTTAATGGGAGCCCAGTCCGTTACCACTCTGACGATCCCATCTGTTCCGAACAGAATTGCTCCGTGGGGTTTCAAGGTTCTGATCCTTCAGAAGCAGATCCGCAGGCCGGTCTTCCAAGCTGCCTCTAGAGTCAACCACTTTATATAGTGGTCAAGGACCTAACTATTTGCACCATGAATGGTCTCCTATTTTTATGCTGCTAGACAATTTTTGTTGTGACTTTTAGGGCTTTACGGTAGAGTTCTAGAAAATTTTATGCACTTAAACTTTGTAAGTTGTATGTTGAATGAACTAGGGAAATGAGGATATAGAAGTTGATTCTATTCATTTTTTACACATCAATTTTATCATGTTTATAACATTCCACTACTGAAGGGACATACAACTTTCAAAGCAATCTGAAAAGAAAATCATTAATGTGAAATCTGGTCAGAGCCAATCTGGTCCAATGTGTTTACTTCTTGTTGTGTTTCATTTGCTCTAGAAGGAATTCAAAGTAGCCTTATAAAATTAGGAAGTATGTGTGTATCATTTCTATGTGCCTGACCCTATTCTAACTATACTTCAGGTATTAACTAATTTAGAAGCCTGTTAACTATGAGGCTTCAGCTTATAATCATATATTATCATAATTTATAAATTCAAAAGAAAATGTTTTAAGGCGTAGCTTTTTAGAGCCAATTGGCTTCCCAGAAATGTGTATTAGAAAACTTAGTCACTAATTGCATTTTCAATATTCAGAAGTGGTTTGCTGAACAAGAGTAGTTGCAGAGATGTTATTCATAAGGATGCTAATCCATTTGGTGGATTCAAGAATGGCTTTGAATCCGAATCGTTGATGGCTCCCCTTTCCTAGCACTCTAACTTCTAAGGAGCATTCTGGCTGTATTTCTTTTGAGCAGGACGAGATATTTGTTCATTCTTTCACAACACATGGTATGTTTAATATTCTTCACCAAAACCATAATTTGAATCCATTAATTTTTCTCCAGTCTATTAAAACTTATTGCCCAGCTTTTACATGCATATACGATGATTGAAAGCGCCCTTTATTTGGTCAGGTTCATTTTAGTTTCTGCCATGACATCTCTGGTTTTTTGTTGTTTTGTTTTGTTTATAACACTTGTGTTAGTCTAGGTAGACTAGAGAAATGAATTCATAGACACTCGCATGTGTATAAGAGAGAGCTTAATGTACAAGAACAATTGAATATGGAGAAAACGTCCCACCCCAGTACAGATCAATAATCCCTAAATCTGCTATTAGTCCATATTTCCTATACCAATATATAAATTCCTCTTCAGACTCATGAAATACATGCAATGATCCTGAATGCAGGATGATCACAAGCCAGTGGGCGAAAAGTCTTGTGGATCCAGTGGTGGTAGAAACATCTCAGCGCTGGCAGGGGTCTCCACATGACTCCTTCAGCTCCAGGGCTCTGGCTGTATCACTGTCACTCCACCAGGCTCCTCGTCAGTAATGTCTCATAGGGACTGAGCATGTGTCCTACCTCCAAAGAACTATTGATGTCCTTAATGCCTCCAAATGAGGTCACCAAGCTGAGACCTGATTGACAGGCTAAACTCCACTCCTTCACCCTTAAATCTCAAATTGACAACAGATGATGTAACTACCACAACACTCTATAGATTTTGTTGCAGCAGATATACCCAATACAATATGCTGCTTGATTTCTTGACTGCAGATTCAATGAACATTGATTGTAGACACAAATAAAAAAACCTTGGAAACAACAATATTTTCTGTTTATCATTAGATTCATTATTCGTCCAGAAGATTTTTGTTTTCATTATGTTAATTCATACTTAGAGTGTACTCTTAGATCCTCTTTATTAATTTTTCAACTTCTCTCTACCTCCCACATCTAAGATTGCATCATTGTACAATGCAGGCTATTAATGAGTCTTCCTCTCTGCCTGATGTCATGTTCTTCATTTAGTTCAACATCTTGAACTCTTTGCTCAGCATATTAATTGAATAAGTAAAGTGAAAAGCTACCATCTTTATATAAATCTAGACCATGCAATATTGCCTTGTTCTATTAGAACGACATCTTCTTCTTTAAAAAATATTTTATTGGGGGCTATTACAACTCTTATCACCATATATCTGTACACATTTTATCAAACACATCTGTACATCATCTTTTTCTCCCCAAAATATTTTCTTTCTACTTGAGCCCCTGGCACCAGTTCCTCATTTCTCCCCTCCATTCCCCCCCTCCCTCCTCCATGCCCTCTTGCGAATTTATCAATTTTTCTCATGTCTTACACAGACTGCTATCTCATTTCACGCACTTTTCTGCTGTCCATCCCCCTTACTCCCTGCCTCCCTTACCCTCCTAGTATCACTGTTCCCCTTATTGATCCGTGGTGTGTGTGTGTGTGTGGTTATCTTTTCTAGATTCCCTGCATTGTGAGCTCTTATTTGTACCAGTATACGTGTTCTGGTCTAGCCAGATTTCTAAGATAGAATTGGGGTCATAGTAGTGGGGGGGGCATTAAAGAACTAGAGGAAGGTTGGTTGATTCATCAGTGCTATACTGCACCCTGATTGGCTCTTCTCTTCCTTCTGCCGTTCTGACAGGGGGTGTCAAAATGGGTGCATAAGCAAATATGTTGAAGAAAGCTGATGGTGCCTGGCTATCAAAAGATATAGCATCTGGGTTTGAAGATAAACAAGCGGCCATCTAGCTGAAAAGCAACAAAGCCCATCAGTAGTCAATTGGACACCCCTTGTTAGAATGACAGCTTCTTGGTCTATGTACAAATTCCACATGAGCACAAATAAAAACTCTGGAATTCCCATGATTTGCAATGTTATCCATGATTTGCTGTGATTCAGAGTTGGATGCCTTTGCACAGACATAAGTAAATGTCTTTCTGGTATTCTCTGTTTTCTGTCAGTATTTCTCATTCCATATCCTATGCTAAATTTGCCTCTGATTAGTAGCAGCACTTTTCTGCAGATGTACAGATTCAATCATTTATAAAAAGTCTTGTGCCAAATATTAATTGCGTGTGATATTAATAATATTGCTTCATAGTTTCTGCATTCTGTTGCATCAGCCTTCTTTGGAATGGTAATCTTTTTCCGCCCATTCTTCAGGTAGCTGTGTTCCAAATTGTGGCATAGATGATCGTGTGCTTTCAGCAATGCAGCCTGACACTCATCTGCCTGCTTGTCGTACTGTGGGGGTTGGTGGGTTACTGTGATACTGGAAGCTATGCCCCTGATATTCCAAACACTATCAGGTACACACAAAGTCAACAGGTGTCAAGAGCTTCCAAACTAAGAGCATGTTATGAAACAGGAATAGATTTTAGAGTGTCAGTTATTGAAAACTTCAAGAACACATGCTGA
This sequence comes from Tenrec ecaudatus, assembly GCF_050624435.1. Taxonomy (NCBI): domain Eukaryota; kingdom Metazoa; phylum Chordata; class Mammalia; order Afrosoricida; family Tenrecidae; genus Tenrec; species Tenrec ecaudatus. Next base: position 75,210,844 of record NC_134542.1, read on the forward strand.
GCACTGTGATATATCTTACCAGATGATAAATTCACCAAGGAGGAAGGGTCTCAAGCTGACTGAGGAAGAGCTGTCTTCTCAAAGAAGGGTCCATCATAATGGCTCAGATGGAGCAAAGCATGTAAGAGTGAACGCATTCATGACCTTCATTTGCTGTAGAACATGACTCAAAATGAGAAGAAACAACTGCAAATCTCAATTAATAATTAAAGCTTGAAATATATGAAGTATAAAGTAAAATAAAGACCCTCACTGCCATTGAGTCAATTCTGACTCACAGTGAACTTATAGGATAAGGTAGAACTCTAACTGTGGGTTTCTGAGACTGTAACTCTATATGGGAATAAACAGCCTTCTGTTTTGCCCATGAAGTGACTGGTGGTTTCAAACTTCTGACTTTGTGGCTACCAGCCTAATGTATAATCACTGCACCACTAAATCTAGGAAAATTGATAGCCCTTAAAAATGAAAAGAAATGCATAAAGATCAATGTTCTAGGTGGTCATCAACTAGGTCATAATCAATATTCTAGGTTGGTCATTTTGAATCAGAGAAAGACATAATCAAGAGAATTGAGTCGGCTTTAATCAAGAAGAAATAGGGCATTTCAATATATATTTTGATGTACAATGGTGTCTGTGATAGGATAATGTCTATATATATGAGAAAATCCAATTAATATAATTATTCAAATGCATGCATCAATAATTTCAGATAGTGATGAAGAAATAGAAGGATCTTAAAAATATCTCTAATCTGAAATTGATTAAACTGAAATGAAGATGCATTAATAATTATTGGCAATTGGAATGCAAAAGTTCAAAATGAAGAGGAAGGAATGGTAGTTGGAAAATATGATCTTAGAAATAGGAATGAAGCTGGGGATCACATGATGGAATTTTGCAAAAGCAATGGCTGTTCATAGAAAATATCATTTTTGGATAGCATGTGGACTCTTCCAGATGGAATACACAGAAATCAAATTGACTACATCTCTAGGAAGAGACACTGAAGACATTCAATATCACCAGTTAAAACCAGGCCAGTGGCCAACTGTTAAGCACACACCATCAATTGTTAATATCTAAGTTCAGGCTGAAATTGGAAAACGTCCATGAGAACCAAAATATGTCTGACCTTGAGGGTAACCCACCTCAAGTTTGAGGACACCTTAAGGACAGATTGGATGCACTGAACATTAACAAGAGAAGACCTGAGGAGCTGTGGGAGCACATAAAGATCATCACTTGTGAAGAAATCAAAAGTCCACTAAAAAGATGTGAAAGAAAGAAAAGTCCAGAGTAGATGTCACAAGAAATGGTGCCACTTGCTCGGAATCATAGAGTAGCTCAGGCAAAGGAAAGGGATCATGACGTCGGGGCATCTGGAGAAAACAAAGTAAAACGTTATCACGAACTGTGCAAAGACCGACAGTTAGAAAACCGAAAAGGAAGAACACAGCCTATATTAAACTCAAAGAGCTAAAGAAAAGATTCAAGTCGCAATATGGGAATATTATCCAAACCAGTGAGACTCGCACAGTGGCTCTGAGGTTGGCTAGGAGCGCTCTTTCTGGTGGGGCTTCACATGCAAACCATCCCGTGTTGAGAAGCGCATGCTCCCATGAACCTGCCTCTGCTGCCTGCGTGCCCATCCGTGAACCACGCACGTGTCCCACACCCCCGACCAGGCTGCTCCTTTCTTTTTAAAAATGTCTGTTATTTGTCCTCTTCTTTTTACATTCTTATTGTCTTCATTTATATATTGATAGCTCTTATTTCCTATTTTAGGCGTGTAAGTTTGTTTTACTTATGATACTTCTATGACAGGATTTGAAAATTTTCCTGGAAATATTCCATTATCTTTTAACCACATTTTTCCAGGAACTTTTTGAAGCTTTGTGGTTGACTCTGGGTAGTGTTAATTTCAGGATTTTGTTTGCTTGTTTTTCCTTCTTCAGTTACTTTGTTTAATTTCTTTTTCCTTTTTCTCTTCTTTTTTTCATCTTTCCTCACCCCCATTTTCTTTCTTTCCTCCTTTCTCCCATTCCTTCATTGCTATTATTTTAAATCTTTATTTTATTTGTTCCATCTGGCAGAACACAGTAAATATGTCCACTCAACACAGCCAAGCCCACACCTCCCTTCGCCCACCCATTAGTTAAATGGTACCATCTGTTCCTGCATCACTTGATTGACTACAGATGGTAGCCAATATCTGTCCAGCCTCTCCTCAACTGCTCTACGTGAGCAGTAAACAGAGACCTGTGCACCACGCTTTCCCTCCCAGGAGACAGGTAGTGAACACCTAAGTGCTGTCAACGTAACAAAGCAGCTTGCCAGCCCCACAAATCCAGATTTTCAAAAATGCGAAAACCTCAAGCAAACCACACCAATGTGTGTATTCTAATTAAGAATGAAAGGAAAATACAATAATACCACCTTGTCCCAGAGACAACAATCAACATCAGTTCACAGAAAGAAACTAGACAAGATGGCTTAAACGGGTGACTAAAATATAGAACCAAAATAAAACCTTCGCGAGTAGGAAATGGGGTTGGGACTATCTAATAAGGCATTCGAAAGAATTATATGTAGGATCCTTTAATAAATTAATAAAGAGGTTAAGGGAAACATTGACAAGATTGTAGAATAGTTTGCCTCTCAGATCAAAACACTGGTCTGAGTGTTTATAAAAGGAGGAAAATGAAAATGAAAACTGATTCAACATTTTCATGATACATGAGTTAGTTTCAAACAAAAAGAGAAAGAAAGAAGATAAAACACACACACACACACAAGCAAGAGAGCAATAAGATGATATATATAAAACCCCGAGAGACAAAAAAGCATTACCAACTAGGAATTACATACCTGAAATATTGTATCACAAATATGATGGCAAAAGTAGGATATTTCCAGATAAACAGAAGTTGAGAGAATTAGTTAAAATAATCTAGACTAAGGAGTGTCCTTCAGACATAGAACCAACAGTGGCAGACAGCATCCTGAAGCTAAGCACAAGACAGTATTCCCCAGGAGCAATCCAGATATATATGTATTAAAAGTAAAATAAACCTGCAAGACTGAAAACAGGGAACAGAAATACAAATTTGTAAATAAGAACAGCAAGACAAATAGAGAAAATAAATGGCATAGATCCGCAAGTTCCAAATGGAAAGCAAATTCAAATGAAGTTTTAAAAGAGCAAAATGGAAAGAAAATTATAAACTCTAGAATAATCTTCTCACCAAAGTAGAACCCCAAAGGAAATAAACTAATCTAGATCAAGTAAACACTATAAAAATAGCGATGAAAAACTGATAAGTAAATCTATAAAAATGAACACAGCATAGAAAAATGTTCAAAGAAAATGTGTAGGGATTTTACTTCCATTTAACCCGCAATAGAAGATTCTTTTTTATTCAAACATATTTTAGGAAAATACAGCCATAAGAATTGTATAAATTCGATATTGTCTCACAAAAATGAAAGTTGATTTTAATGATTTCATAAGAAAGCTGACTTTAGGAATTTTCGGTGCTTCCTGAGAGCCCTACCCTAGTTTTTTCCCTGTATCGACTTGTGCTCCATATGTTGCCTAGAGTCCTGTTAATGCAAATGGGGAGCACAGTTGATTGCTAAAGAAAATGCCAAAGATGTGAGTCCACCCAGAGGTGCCTTGGAAGAAAGGTCTGGTGGTCTCCTACTAAAGGTCAGCCTTGAACACCATATGGATTATCCTGATACACCAGAGCTCATCACAAATGGAATTTACTTCTTGGAAAGTGGTTTATATAAGTTCTTTACTTATGTATATGAAGTGTAAAACATAGGTGTTTGCATACATATTCATATAATCAGTTCATGACAGTGGCTCATATTTCTAATACCAAATTCAAGTTTGAGGCGGTATAAATCTCTTACTGAATACACCTTTCTGGTTGGGTCGTTCAGGTACATTGCAAGATTGAACCTCAGTTTTCATTTTTGACAGCATATTTATTCTCCTCTTCCCTATAGCTATGGAATTTCATTCTGAAACATGTTAACTGATGGATAGCCAACCCTATCCCAAGCTTTCCTTAGAATGGAACCAAGGATCACAGATAAGGAGCATTGAGACTGATGTTTCTGCTGGGAAGGGGAGGACAATAGTAGAGAAAGAATCTTGATGAATTCAAAAATAAAATCAACTCCATGCTTTGGTTGAAATTGAAGATAAGGTGACAAAATAAACTTTTCTTTAATTAAACCTGAACTTCCTTCCCATTTCCTTGATGTCACTGCTGTCAGTACCTCCATGAGTACAACAGGTGTATGTCAAAGTCAGAGGTGTTTTAAGCCCGAAGAATTGCTAACATTTTATGATGAAAACGCCGTGTGGAAAGAGCCAATGTCTCCACCTGAAGTTCTGACTTTCACAAGGTGAAAGGGGTCCTGAGAATTTTCTTCATCCTTCTGGGTAATTTAATACAGCTGCCTGCCCTTTTTATGCTTTTAAATTTTGAAATATTTTTTGCTGATTTGAATTAAACTTAATGTCAACAAAGGAGGTTAAAGCCAGGTCATTTTTATTATTTTTAAAAGTAAGGATTATACACCCTATATGATTTTATAAATAACATAATAGTTATTGAATATCAGAAAGTCTGAACATTATTAGTAGTCTACATTTCCAGAAAAGTATATACTCCCTTAACATGGAATAATAGTGGACATTGTTTAAAATACTAGAAATTTCTTTTGCATTGGCTTGAAAATAGGGTTTAAAAGACAAAAGCTCACAGAAACCTTTTTGGTGATATGATTAAGTCTCATACATTTTGAAATTCCTAACACATGTTTCTGTAATATTTATTGTTGGTCAATAAGGCATTTTGATTTTCTCGTAAACCAATCTATCCATGTTTTAAAATCATTTAAATTAATTTTTCCTCCCTTGAATAATATAGTTTAAAACACCCAAAATAAGAATATTACCTTCAAAACATTTATTTGACTTTCAGTGGTGGGTTATGCTATTTTGACTAGAGAAGCAAATCCAGTGACCCATATGTGTATGCATATAATGCAAAATTATGTAAAGAAATGGCTCGGACAGTTGTAGAAGTGGGTAAGGCCAGTCCAATTCAAGTCCTTGGATCAGACAATAAACTGGAAACTTCTCCTGACCCGGGTAGCGGCAATGGCCTATGACCGTGGAAAGAAGCAGCAGCAAGGGGACCACAGGGTGGTTGATGCAGAACAGAAGAATCCACGGTAGCTAGTCCACTCAAGACTCCTGGGATGAGCAGGTTTATAAGAGGAGGTCAATGAACCACATGCAGGACCCAGATTTAGAAGCCGAAGTGAACTAGTTTCCCAGTGTCAATCTATACTGAGTAGACCACGCTCTGAATGGAACCTCACCTCCATTGTATCATGATGGTGGCCAGATGAAGGTGATCATCCTTTCTCTTTTTCCCTGCTTCCCAGAAGGTCTCATCATGGAACTGATGTTAGGTCACCTGATGGGAGAAACCTTGCCTGCCCAGGTAGACCTAAAACTTAGCTAACATCATTGGTGTTGGATAAATCTTAAACAGAATTTAAACCTTTTTAAATGAAAACTGTCACTTTGCAATTATAGTCCTGAAAGCCATGTTGTTGTTAGCAACTTGTTTTCCCTACCATAGTGACCCATGCACAACAGAGCAAAACACTGCCTGGTCCAGTGCCATTCGCACAATGGTCCTTATGTTTGTGCCCATTGATGTAGCCCCGGTGACAATGCATCATGTTGAAGGTCTTCCTCTTCCCCATGTCCCCTTCACTTTATATGCATGATGTCCTTCTCAAGAGACTCATCTCCTCTAACAATATGGCCAAAGTAAGTAAGTCTCACCATCCTTGCCTCTAAGGTGCGCCCTGGTCTTACTTCTTCCAAGACAGATGGGTTTGTCCTTTGACTGTCCCCGGGGCTTTCAATCTTCCTCTCCAGCAGCACAGTTCAAATGCATCCATTATCACATAATACACGGGGCCAATTTGGCCAAAAAACTTGAAAGTATTAGGAGAAATATCTTGATAAAGATTTCAAAACATAAAAATAAAACATTAGCTACAAAAAGCAAAAGTTAGAATAAATAGCATAATAAAGGTTGAGCATACACTCAGCGATAGAATTAAAGGGGTCCAGACCATATATATTAAAAACTTAGGACATCCTCTCCAATCCTCATTCTTCTAAACCATGTATCTAAAGGACTTCAGTTATTCAAATTTCAAGGACCTTTGAATGACATGAAGCAGACAGGAATATTTTGAAAACACCAAAATCTGAGAAATTGTTTATCTGCGGCTTCCCAGTGTTACAAATAAACAGGATAAAGCAGCTTGATTCAAACTTGTCATGACAGTTAAAAACCAAGTCAACACACAGCTAACTTTTTATGCTCTAGAATCACAGATGTCGCCAGAGTAAAAACTAACTAAAACTGAAACATCTTAAGTAAACATGAGTATACTTGAAAGAAAAATCGTTGTAATTTGAAAGTAGTAAAATTCTAATAAAAGGAAGGTTCTTTGATTTTGCAGAGCATATTAATAGATTTGGGTGTGTAACAATCAGCCTGGGAGTGTTCCCTATTTGTTATTTGTTGTCCAGTTGATTCCAAACTCATGTCCCCGCCACAGCACTGAGTAGAATTGCCCATAGGGTTTCCTATGCCTGTAATTGATTTGATGGCCATGAGTGGGGAGGTATCTTTACGTCAGCAGACTTCCAGTTCTCTTCTCTGCAGAACAGGTGGTGGGTTCCAATGGTCAATATTTTAATTAGTTGCCTAGCATTTAACAATGGAAACAAGAGGGCTTTTCCAGAACATTCACTCTTTCTGTGGCTCTGGATTGATTGCAAGGTATGCTATAGTGTTATAGGATTGTACAATTCCTGCCCCAAGGGTTAGGCTGGGTTCCCTAGAGAAGAAAAACCAGTGACTGATATACACCAATCTATCCATATATCTCCATCTCTAAATCTATTTGCCTATCTGTCTAGCTAGCTATCTATGGAGAGAAATTTGTATCAAAAAATGGCTCACACAATTGTAGAAGTCTGTAAGTATAGTCTGGTTCATATCCATGGGTCAGGTGTTAAAGTGAAAGTTCTCCTGACAAGCATAGCCACAGAAGCTGATGAGCCAGGAGGAAAAATGACGGTGAAAGAAGACCACAGACTGGAGAATGCAGAGGCAGAGGAATCCAAGGCCAGCGGGCCAGGTTGGTGGCTGCAGAGCCCAGTGAATCCAAGGTTGCAAATCTAGATTGCACATCAGATGGCAGACATAGCCCCTGATGGTTCCCAGAGCAGAGAAGAAGCCAGATGCAGCATACAGACTCCTTAGAGAGAAACAAGCAATCTCTTCCCAGAATCTACTTAGAGAGAGAGTGGGCCATGCCCTAGGCAAACCTCATCAAGGATGCGACCCTAGTAAGGGAAGGTGAATTCCACCCTGAACTTCTTACAATTGATTGGCAGCTCAGGGGGAACCTCATTCATTATGGACTTAATTCCACTGCATTCAGCCCCAGTGTAGGGGATTACTTGGCCCTAACTGCCAAATCACTACGAATTCTGGCCCAGACAAGTTGACATGAAGACTAACTATTGCATTTTCAATAACTCGTCTGATGTGAAGCAGAATGCCAGGTCCTTCCCCCACTGCGGCTGCTGGGTTTGAACCACCAACCTTTCAGTTAGAAGCCCACTGCGTCACCAGAACCAGCCATTTTAGTTAGAGGAAGAAAGCCTTTCTGTCATGACCGGCCTGAGAAATATAAAAAGCAAATATTAAAAATGATTGCTTTCTGTGATATAGATTTCCTTCTCCAAAGTCACATGACTACCTCATGGTCCTGATTTTACGGAAATAAAATAGAAAATCTAGCTGACAAAATGAGAAACAATTATACTTGAGTTGGCAAGGAACCTACAAACTGAATGTGGTCATGGGAAAGCCTTAGTCCCTCACTGCCTGGGGCTCTCCGCACAATTGCCTTGTGGCTTAGTCAGGTAAGTGAAACCACACATTCAAACTCATTGTCATCGAGTAGATTCTGACTCATCGCACCCATATGGATGTGTAAGTGAGCTAGGAAAGAAGACCCTCCTTGCTCTTGCCTTCAGATGTGACGCCACACTTGGCTGATGGACTATTATTTTGTGGGTGTGCCCATGCGAAGAAGCCAATCTGGTTGTGCTCTCCCAGGAAGCATCATTCCTGACCCACAGGAATTTAAGATACAACATTTGATTGCTTGAGGACACGCAGTTTTGAAGCAATATATTATGCAGCCAAAGATACGTCATGGAGTGATAAAAGACTTGGAGTATATTTACACTGTGCAAAACTTTTCCAATCGCCTCATGTTTCCTTCTTCTATATATTCAAAATGCTGAATCCTACATAAAAAGATACTTTACATCACTAGTATTCAATCTACCTTGATTACGTTACCAGAATGAGCTTAATTGCATGGCTGAATTTGACATTTTTTAAAAAGTTAGTTGCCACCATTCAAACTTACTTGGGGCACAAAGAAAGGTGAGGACAGAGCCATTAAAGGAAGGGGAGGTCTGTGATAGTCCTTCACATGGACCAGGTCTTTCCACAGGGATGTTGTCAATCCTCTCAACAACTTTAAGAGAAGATGCTAGTCTATTCCTCACTTACAAATGAGACCACCCTGACACAAAGAAGAACGGTATTGTGCCAATGTTATGATAAACGGCAGAATTGGGATTAGAGCTCAATGTGATTTGCTTCATGTCCTTAATCTCTACATTACACCACAATGAGTCCCCTTTGCCCCTCTTTTTGGCGATTAATTGTATCCCTTCTTAGCATGATGATGACATGGGAGGGGCCTCTTTCTTATCTTTCTTTTTTAAAAATCAGTTTTATTCGGCACACATTTCAAATTCAATAGTTCAACCCTATTAGTAAGAGCAGTACAATCATCTCCTCAATCAATTGTGGAACACTTCTTTTTTTTTTTTTTTCCTTTTTTTAGATCACTTTATTGGTGGTTCTTACAACTCTTATTACAATCCATGTATCAATTGTTTCTGACATATTTGTATAAATATTGCCCTCATTCTTTTCTATACATTTACTTTCCATTGAGCCCTTGGGATCAGCACCTCCTTTTTTCCTCCTCCCTTCCTCCCTACTCCCTACCCCCAAACCAGATTATAGATTGTTATTATTTCCTTTTTCCTTTTTCAATCATTTTATTGGGGCTCATACAACTCATCACAATTCACACATACATCATTTGTGTAAAGCACACTTATATATTCATTGCCCTCATCATTCCCAAAACTCTTGCTTTCCGCTTGTGCTCCTGGAATCAGCTCCTCATTTTCCTTTTAATATTTTCAAATCTCACACCGACCATTATCGCCCTTCCCCTCTGGTTTCAGCTAGATGTGTGTGTGTGTGTGTGTGTGGTTATAAAACATTCATTGTGATTAGTAGCCCCCCCCATCTCCCACCCTTCCCACTTCCCTTTTGATATCATTATTCCCATTCCTGTTCCTGGGTGCCATGTGTCATGAGTTTTCTCTCTTGCCTATACCTATGTACATGCTCCTGTCTAGTTCAGTGTGGGAAGGAGCACTGGGGTCATGATCGTGGGGCGTGGGTGGGAAGGCCCCAAGGGCTCAGAGATATAGTGCGTGATCCATCAGTACTCTACTGCACCCAGATTGACTCATCCCCTCCCTGAAACCCCTCTGTGGGGGGATATTGCATTATTCACAGATGGGCTTTGGGTCTCCACTCCAATCCCCCCATTCTCACCAATGCATTTTTGTTTGTGGTGAATCTTTTGATGTCCACTGCCCGGTCTTGATGACACCTCAAGATCACACTGGCTGGGTGCTTCTTCCATGTGGGCTTGTTGCTTCACTTTTGGATGGCAGCTTGTTTAACTTCAAGCCTCTAAGATCCCTGGTACTATATCTTTTAATAGCCGGGCACCACCCTCTGTCTTCACCACATTTGTTTATACATCCATTTTGTCTTCAGAAATCATGGGGGGAGGGGGCATAACAGAATGCCAATTTGTTAGAACACAGTATTCTTGTATTGGGGGAAGGTATGAGCCAAGACCCAAGGCCTGTCTGCAGCCTCAGTGTACTGCCTTATGTACATAGGCCAATACCTCTATTTTAAATGGATTAATGTATTTATATAAGTACACACCTCTGCCAATATCCTCAATATACATTTGCTTCCTAGAGCTTACTTGTGTCTCCTTTTGCCATCACTTTCCCCGGCCTTCACCTCTTACTACTTCCTCTCAGCTAGATTGGTGTTGCTCTAATACTCACATGGTCCCTACACCCTTCTGGATGTTGGTTTAGATTCCCTAGTTGTTCCCCTGTCCATGACGCCGTCTACTCACCACACCCTTCTCCCTGCCTCCTTCTTCCCCCTAGACCTTCCCAGGCCTTTGGCCCCATTGCTTTCTGCCCGAGATTTCCTTGCATGTCTGTCCCATATAGGTAGGTAAACCAGCAATGTCCTAGTCTGAATAACAAGAGAACATACGGTTGAAAAATATAGAGAAAAAAAATCTACATAGATCCAGGTCTGTTTGTTGACCCCCATGAGTCCCTTCGCTCTGGTCTTGAGGAAGATCTGGGGGCTGGGGAGGGGTCTCTTTCGCAGTGACATTAATATGTATAAGAAGGCAAGGTGTGGTTCTAATTGCTCTGAATTTCCTGTCTCCTCTGCCTTTCTAATCATCTTACAAATGGAGAAGAGTGGACCTGCCATCTTAGGAAGTGAGGAGAGAGAGCCCTTAGAGGGCCTGCTGTTCCACTGAGACATCGGTGAGGGTGTTGTCCCTCAATGTCCAATGAGTGGGTTTTTATTTTTTTCTAGAGAGACGAAGACAGGGGTGTCCCTGCTTAATTTCCCCTCCTTAAATGCTATGCATAGTACTATTTTACAGTTTCTGCTACTACTCACCTACTTACTAAAAATAGACTTTTAATTAGATCCCTCTTGTGGGATATTGGAGTCCTTGTTTGTGTGAGTGTGTGTGTGGTGAGTACCTATTCTTTCTGTCTGACAAATGTCTATAAAAGTATTTTCTGTTATTGCTTAAAAGGAGAATCATGCACATTTTATGTGGGAAGAGAGGAGAAACTCAAGAGGTTTTTCTAATTAGTACAGAGAAAGACATGTATTTGGATTAAAAAAACCTGCAGTAACAGTATTTATCACTCTATCTAAAGAACACAATACTTCAAGGGCTCGCAGTTAGTAAGAAACCTGACTTGTTGACAGCTGGAAATATCCGTGAATGTCATTCCTATATTCTTTCTACTCCTTAGATAGTGTTGCTTTTTTTTAACACTTAAATGTCAACAAGTTTGATTCAGCGTAAATAGGTTACCTCCACATCAGTCAGTGACAGCAAAATATCAAAATGTTAGAAGAAAGAGAAAAAAGTTATAAACTTTTTAATATTATTTGTCAAAGGCTGATTTATTCATTATTCATTACTAATAACTCACAATGAATAGCTCATGAATCTTGGAAGGATTAGTAAGATGTCTCATAATTACTTTTACTTCAGTGATAAATTATTTACTAATAACATAGGTCTACCATATAGCACAGCCCTTGGACTTCATGATGTAAGCCTGTCTTATAAATAAGAGCAGTGTATAATGAGACTCTGCTGATTTGTCAGTAATGAAATCTTATTGTAAAAATAAAATGATGGACATGTCTCAGGCTGACCTTTGATGTTTAACAAACCATGTTTTATGGAAATGCCACTAATAGAGTACTACTATCTGCACAATTCCATTACCCATCTTTCAGTTTGGCATGCTGCGATGTCTTGCATGTTGCTACGATACTCAGAGCTCTATCAACAGTATTTTGTGCATACTAGTAGGACTACCCATAGTGGACAGGTCTCAGCGTAGCATTCTGAATAATATAGACTGGGAAGAAACACTTGTCTATTTCCTTCCAAAAGTTAGTCAATAAAAAACATATTGGCCTCAGTAGAACACTGTCCAGCTTATTTGCTTTGGACATGTGACCAGGATGGATCAATCACTATCTATATTGAGTGAAATAGAGTTACAAGGAGAATGTGGGAGCCTCTCAATGAGATAAACTGGCACCGTAAGTGAAGCAATGAACTTGGCATTGATGCCAACTGCGAGGAGGATACAGGATGTAGGGGTATTTTGTTTTGTTGTACCTAAGGTAGTCAGGCATCAGAGCAAAGTGGATAGCAGCTAAAAACTACCTATGCAATAATCAACATGGTCACTAAAATAGCAGAAAGTGTGATATTTAACTTTAATTTACATTTCAGATAGAATAGAAATGTGAATCATAATTGGAATGATATCTCTACTGTGAACAGAAAAGCTGAAAACAGAATCAAAGTCTACTGTGAACTACATTACTTTTTCAGGCCTCAAAGAATATTCCTTTTCATGCCACAAAACTAGAAATGTACAAGGAAAAACATGGATTTTCCATAGATCTGATAAAGGTATAGGAAAGAAGAGCCAAGATACTGATGTCGATCAAAGCCAGTAAGCCTTTACAGAACCCTAAGAGGAAGAGCATGCTTACACAATTCTCTAGGCCAGTTCTTTTTTCTTTGGATCCTCTCACCATATTTACTTTTCTTCTTCAGCTGACTCCCTATGCTTTGATAGTTTAGCAGTGGATTCAGCATATTAAGTTGTTCTCTTAAAGTTTATTATTCATGTTTTTCAACATGAATGTCATGCCTAACGGGAGTATTTTAAGCATGTGATATAATATTGAAAATCCGATATCTATGCAAGCATTATTTTTGTATTGTGATTGGTATAAAAATGACCTATACTTTAAACGTACGTATTCTCCAAAATAAGGTATTGGTGATCAGAGAGACAAATAGAGACAAAGCTTTCTATGTTTTATCAGTCAGAAGAAGAAATGTGTTCAATTCCTATATTTCTTAACAGAGCTTGTCTAGAATGCTCAGTGGACAAACAAGAATAGGTTTTCTCTGGAATATTTCATGATACCCCAAGATCTAGGAAAGGAGGTTGTGTGTGTGTGAGGAGTGCACCCACCAGACATACACTGCATGGAATTTTCAATGCATGTTTTCAACTAAGATTACCAAATATGTCCGTGTACCTGATCTTCATAAGGAATGGAGACCCCACTTCTTCAACATATTCTTGCCAATTATTTCGTTTTCTCCTTCTTTCAATAGTTGACTGTCTGCAGAATGAACCTCTTAGACTATCTCTCTAGCATAAATGTCAGAGTTCCTAAAAAGTTTTTTGTACTTGTTTCTGGGTCTGCCCCCAGCTCATAATTCCCCTATTCTATTAGCATCCCTCAAAACAAACAAACATACAAGCCAGCTCATTGTCTTTGCTTCGTTGTTCACTCAGACAGACTAATGGTGACCGTAAGGACAGGGTTGAACTGCCCCGTGTATTTCAAGACTGAAACTCTTTATGGGAGGAGAAACCCTCGTCTTTCTCCCTGGAGCAGCTGGTGGACTTGAACTGCAGCCCAGTAAGTGAGCACTGTGCCACCAGGACTCCAGGAAAGACCGTGGATATTATAAGGAACCGGGGAAGACATGGGTGTCTTTGCGTAAAGGACTCAGAAAAAATCAGAGGACGGATGATTATAACTTCAGAAGTTGGCCTACGATTATTCCTATCATAAATTTCTAAATCCGCAGTGAGTTAATGGATGTTAATAGACTGTAAACATCTTTTCCTTTAATAAGGTGATATTTTACCGTTCTTTTTGATTGCTTATTTTACTGGCAAAGGTATGATTGATTTTCTTGTTCTTAAAGTCATATCACTTTCGATGAATAGCTAACATTTCGTTAATATTATCCAAAACCAAACTCTTTGCCATCACATCAATTCTGACTCATAGAACTGCCTCTGTGTGTTTCTGAGACTGTAACTCTTTACAGGAGTGGAAAGTCTCATCTTTCGCCTGAAGAGAGGTTGGGGGGTTAGAACTGCTGACCACGTGTTAGCAGCCCAAGTTGTAACTTCACCACCAGAGCTCCTATTCATTTGTACTACTATTACTAGTTATGATTATAAAACTGAAACATTTATAAAACTGAATCGGATTTTCTATAAGATGTTCTAGTTGTTATAATGTGTCACCGAGTAGGTTCCAGCCCATCGTGCCCCATGCACCACAGCATGTTCCAGAGTCATCCCCGCAAGTGTTTCTAGGCTTGAACCCATGGTGGCAGCCAGTGTGTCAATCCATCTTGGTGAAGCCCTCCCTCTTTCCTCTACCTGTCTACTTTACAAAGCATGATGTCCTCCTCCAGGCACTGGTCTCTCCTGACAACATGTCCAAATTACACGAGATGAACTTTTACCATCTTTGCTTCTCGGGAGCATTTTGACTGTACTTCTTCCAAGACACATTTTTTTGTTTGTTTTTTAGGTAGCCCATGCTACTTTCAATATTCCTCTCCTACGTCATAATCCAAACACATCGATTCTTCTTTGGTCTTCCTTATCCATTTTCTACCTTTTACAGGTTGTTCCAGGAAATGGGCAGATTCAGAACTAAAACACATCCATATTTCTGGACCTATGATTCTGTCAAATACTTAAAATGTGATTTCCCTGAACACATATAACCTTCATATATTGAGAAATGAACATTTCATCTACACCAAAAGAGCTATTATGATTTTCTTGATATAAAATAGACAGCAGTTGTTGACATACTATAATATACTGTCCACTGCTATGCAATGCCTTATTATACATAATCTTCACTTATTAACATAATTAGATTTCGGGAAAACAGCCACATCAGATGAAAAAATGGAAGATAGCTACATCATTACATAACTGTCAAATTATGTCATTACATAATTGTCAAACCATTGAGAATTTTGGTCCAGTCAAATTGACATAAAACTATCACAGCTAGCAGAAGTACCCTTGTACATACTCCATTAATGTAAAAACCAGTCACATAGTTGAATTTTAAATTCTAGTCATAAATTTAAAACACTGGACAATGAAACAGTTGATAAGTTAGGGACAAGTATCTAATACAATGTAACATAAAACAATATAATACAAATGTATAAAATACCTGAAAACATGAATGTATCTTAAATTACTGCTTTTTAAAAAAAAAAGTATTATTTGTATCTGCATGTCTCCTGGTTAAGCATTATGTCAACTAGAGGCTCCTGGGTAAGTGTCGGGTTGGAGCTCAACCTATCACTAGGGATAGAGCCTGAGAACAACTCCTTGGGGTTGTGGCATTTGGTATAAGAGAGAGGGGTGGAGCAGAGTGCAATTATTTGGGGCCCTGCACCTTCTGCTAGAGCTGAATCTCCCTATGGTTTTTCAGTCTGCTGTTGCAGTGCCTGCGAAGCTTAGGAGCCGTGGGCCAACTACTGACAGCTGATTCAACCAGCTGACTTTGGCTTAATTTACCTCTGCCAGCCTGTTCCCCTTTCACTCCTGCCGCATCTACTTACTCAGCCTGCTTCCTGCTCACCAGCTTCCAGAAGGAGCTTGACTTGAACTGGACTCAACTTTTCTACTTCTACAACCGTGTAAGTAAGCCGTCTCTTGGTATCTATTTCGAGATGCACCCACATCTGAGCTTCACTGGGCTTGTTCCTCTAGAGGACCCAACCTAATATATTTGGTACCTCGAGGGGTTCCAGAAAAACACAATTGTAAACAAGAGTTTTCTAACTTGGTTCTAGTTCTAATTAGGCCGAAAGACTCTGGGAACCCGGCCTCAGTCTCTGGAAGGATGGCTAAGTCTGTCGCTATGAGGAAAGTGGGCACCGTTCACCCTCGGTGTGAAGTAGCAAAGCTACTACCCAAAGGAACACCACCAGTGGATGAAGTGTTGATAAGACGTGAGTCGGGGTGATCACGTGTCTGATATTTTTCTACCATTTCTCAGCATGAGAAGTATAGGGAAGCTGTTTGCTTGGTACTTCTTACACTTGACAAGCTCATAAAGGACACAGATGAATTGAGCGCTTTGGAAATCGGGCTCAAATGTCATATCAATGACCTCACAGCTTCTACTTGTCCCATGAAAGAAAACCTTATTTCTTCTAGAAATAGAACTTACATGGCTGGAAACTGAACACAAAGGCTTATCGAATGCAGAGCTAAATTACAATGCCAGCTGGATTCTCAACTGAGACAGGTGTCTGACATTAAAGCAAGGACACTGATTGGAACCTCTTTGGACTCAGAAACTTGGGACGGGAACAAATAGGCCGCAGGTGAAGACACTGAGCCCTGAGATGCCATTGAGCCATTCCAGCCTCCCCCCCATTCAAAGAGACCATTGCACCTTCAGAAAACCCTGATTCCCTCCCCTTCCTCCCCACTCCCTGCATACGAGGAGATTAGCTCAACTCTGCAGGCTGCTATGGTAGCTGGAGCCTTGCCTGAGGCAGATGTCTTACAAGGTAATGCTACAACTTTCCCGGAAAGAACTTTCCCACCCGTCATTGCCTCCAGACCTATCACGAAATTTAAATCACAGCAAGTCCCCAAAGGTGAAGAAGTCCCCGTGGTGATCCAGGAGGAAGTGTGTCACAGTCTTAAGGAGCTGCTAGTGTTTGCTAATATTTAGAGACAGAAGCTTGGAGAATTTGTGTTGGGATAGTTATGAAGGGTGTGGAAAAATGGTTCAAGGAACACAAGCTTGGATCTGTCGGAGTGTATTGATCTGGGCCGCTCCGTACAGATTCTTCATTCAGGGTTTCAGCTAGTGAGACTAGGAAAGGATTGAATCGTTTATTGAGCTGATTTGCCCAAGCTTGGATTGTGAGATGGCCTGCACTGAAGTGCACGGACGTGGCAGACGTACCTGGTACACCCTGGAGTAAGGCGTCCAAAGACTTAGGAAACTTGGCTTGTTAGGGTGGACTTATCATGATAAACCCAGAGACACGCAAAGGGAGTGGCCCAGGACACACCTTTGACCAAAACTGTAAGAAACCAGTTTGTGAAGGGAGCCCCAGCATTTCTGAAGTCCTCGTGGCTTCTATTTTAAGCCAGTCAGCCGTCACAGTGGGAAATACCCGAAGTGAATTCAGACTTTTGCCTGCAATGGGGTTGATCAGGCCCTGTGGGGTAAGGGCCAATTTGCTGTATTCAGTGGACAGAGACAAGGGGTGTGGTTACTGTAATGGACTGCAGAGTCAAAGCAATAGACAGAATAGCCTGATTCATACAGACCTATGGCATTTGCTACTTATGCAAGGTGTCCCTAGGAGGGAAATAGATGGGAAGCCTACTAAATATTTACTTGACCCAAACAAGCAGAACATTTTAGAGCAGGTGAATAGCAGTCTAGCTTGAATTGCCATAATAGAGAGTCATGGCTCCTCCATCAGTTGAATGAAGTGGTTTGCTGATTCCTTTTAAGGAGGACCCCACTATGACACCAGAGGTTTACACTGTTAGTGTCTCCCCTAGTCTTCCCATAAGGATCTGTGCTCCGTCACAAGAGGGACGATTTACTGGGGAAAGGGAAAGCATCAGACTTTTCCAAGATTACTAGACACTGGCTCTGAATTGACATTAACCCCAGCAGGCACAAAGTGGTTTGAAGGCCCAACAGTCAGAGTGGAAGCCTATGGAGGTGGAGTTACTCATGGAGCCTTAGCTCAGACCTATCTCACACTGGGTCCAGTGGGTTCCTGAACCCATCCCATAGTAATTCCCCCAGGCTCTGAATGCATTAAAGGAATAGACGTTCCCAACAACTAGCAGAATCCCCATATTGGGGAATAAGGATCATTATGATAGGAAAAACCAAGGGTAAGTCATTAGAACTAGACTAGAGAAAATAGTGAACCCAAAAAGCAGTACCACATTAGTGGCAGCTGCATAATCTGTCAACTGGAGCAAAGGGGTGGAGTCTAGCCTGTCAATCTTTGTGGGCATGGTTTCCTCTGAGGATTATGGGAGCTCCCGTCTTCCTCCTTGGAGGAAGGACGCATGCACTCTCTGGTTTGTCTTTATGTATCTGAGTGATGTCACTGAACTTGATCACAAAGGGCAAATTGGACTAGTGTTACATAATGATGATAAAGAAGAATAAGTCTTTAGTTTATCTCGTAGTACGACTGTGTTAGCCTGGGTAGATTAGAGAAACAAATTAATTCACATTCATGTATGTGTAAGAGAGAACGTTATATCAAAGAGTAATTGTATATTAAGAAAACACCCCAACCCAGTCCAGGTCAAGGCTATAAGTCTGATATTAGTCCATATGTTTGATACCAAGCTATAAATTCCTCTTCATACTCACACTACACATGCAATGACACTGAATTCAGGAAGAGCACAGGCCAGCGGATGGAAGGTTTTGTGGATCCAGTGGCGGTGAAAGCATGTCAGCACTGGCATGGGTCTCCACATGACTCTTCCAATTTCACGGCTCTGGCTCCATCAGCATCGCTTCATGTGTCTTGTCAGCAGGAAGACAACACAGAGAGAGTGTGTGTCCCACCTCCAGGGAGGAAGACAGGAGTTTCCAGAATCCTCAGGAGATACCCATGACCACAAAGAGGCATGATCTGTTTGACAGGGTAGACTCTACCCCTCTGCTCATGTTCACAGGAGATTATGTAACTGCCACAACTACCATGTCCCATGATTAAAATCAATGGTTAAGTACAGCACTCCAATTCTGGCATGACGACTAATATCTCAGATTCTTCAGGAATGAAGATTTGGGTCACTTCACCTGGCAAAGAACCATGACCACCAAAGGTACTCACTGAGGGTGAAGGCAATCCAGAATGAGTAGTGGAAGAAGGTAGTTCCACATACTAGCAAGGCCACAGGACTAGCAGCAGAAAGGACTCTACTTGTTAGGAGTAATTCCTGTTTGTTAGTGTGCATCAAATATTTGTGGTTTGTTCTTGTATAAAATGTAAGATGAAAATGAGGCGCGATGCATTTTCAGTAGTATGTGTGTGAGTTGTACCATGTGAGGCACAAGTATGATTTTACTGTTGTCTTTGGTAATTGTGTAAGGCCTAAGTGTTATGCACAGGTATCACATTAAGAAGGGGGGATATGTGACGGTTAAAGATTACGCCATGTAGGCACTCTTGGGTAAGGGTAGGGAGGAACCCAACCTATCATTTGGGTCACAACCTAATAACAGCTCCTTGTGGGTGTGGCCTTTTTGTATAAGTGAGGGAGAGACAAGGCAGGGTTTGATTCTGTGTGACCCTTCCCCATCTGCTGGAACTAAATCTTGTATCTGGTTCCTCAATCTCTTATTGTGTTGTCTGTTGATTCCTACTGATGGTGGATTCCTTTGGCCTACTTATGATTCATTTACCTCTGCCAGTTTGTGCCCCCTTCTCAGGCCCCTCAGCTTCTCCTTCCCCATTCTGCTTCCTGTCCAGCAGATTCCACTAGTCAGGAGAAGCCTGATTTGCCTTAGTTTGGGTAAGATCTTGATATACAACTCTTTGCATATACAAACACATACAAGCCTCACTGGTTTTGTTTCTCCAGAGAAGCCAATCGGACACATTATGTATAATTGAAATTAAATTGCTTAAAAAATAAATTCATACTTAGATCTCTCCCTATACCCAGTTAATCCAAAGGAGTGACTTTACTTATGTGCCACACAGATGAGCAATTTTTAGTTAAAAATCACCAACTCAAAGTTGGGAGGATCCCACCTTGGAAGCCCATCTACAGAGTTAATTTTCCACTTCATTTGATTGTTTCCTTTTGTACTTGATGGGTAGTCATGAAGATGCACTTCCCTGGGGACTGCTCTCCTGACGGTTCGCTTGTTTTCTTTTTTCCTGTGTCTTCTTCCTCTCTAGAATTGTGTTGTGGGCTACTGCAGACATCGCAGCAATACGATTGCAGCTAAACTGTTCTTTAGTCATGCCAGAAATTTGAGAAGGTCAATACTGTGAATGGCATGTCCATTATGCCTTCATTTGTTGATAAGTATTACAAGCAAATGTTCAAATTTGCCAGTAAGCATTTTAAATATGATTAGAAATATCATCTAATGGGCACTGTATGCAGTAGAGTCACCCGTCATTCAGCAGAGGATATACCTTTTAGTTTCCTGCTCATCATATAAAAAAACACACCATTTCTCAGCTTAGATTGATGTGAGACATGCTTTCTTCAAAGAATTAAAAAAATTAAAATGTCTTTATGGCAGAATGGGAATGTCTATCCATTTAAGACAGATTAAAATATAAAGAATAATCATCTTTCTTTTCTGCACAAAACAGGTTTTGGATAGCAGAGAAGATCATTTTGAGCTATATTTAACAAGTAGCTTGTTTCTGCTTCCATATTAGCTTGATTTACCATCTGCAGAATTACCAATAACATGATGCATTTATTACCCGTAAAAGCTATGAGCAGGTCATTTTGTTCAGTTCATCATATGCGTCTTGAGACACAATCTGGCGTCTAACAGATTTCCATGCATTGATGTCGCAGAGAATCAGACTATCCTTTCATTGATTGTTTCTTGCTAGACTCCTCTTGATTAAAACAGGTTATGCTACTTGCTTTTAGTCCCACATTTTTCCACTTCAAAGTCTGCCCAGAGAAAGTAGAATTATTCTCATTTCTCCTGATTCTTTTAATTCCAAGTGAATATACACATATATTTAAAATCTGCCATAATCAAGGCTTTAAAAAAATAGCTTCAGTCTTTTCAATTTATGACTCCCTCATCAAGAATGCCATTCTCACCATGACTTTTAAAACTGATTTATCTTTTCCTGCCAACTCATCACATTTTAAGCCTTAGACTCTCAAGTGAGTACAGATCACAGGGACCAAAGGGAGCAGTCAGGGCTCCCTCAAAGCGCTCTCCCCCTCACGATTTCCGCAGACCCAGACGAGCAAAGCTGAATCGCAGTGATAGTGTTCTATCTATCTCCCGAGGAAAGAGAAAAAAGCACCTTTTGCCAAACTGGCCTCAGAGAGCCTACCCTATATTATTCATTCAAGCACAGGGATGGGACAACTCCTGAGATATTCCCCCTCCATTAAAAAAAAAAAAGGCAAAAAGATACGGGCCCTCCTGTGGAATAAGGTTGGCGCGCCTGTTTCAGGCCTTCTGCTCACATTCCTGACAAAGTTAACACACCATGCTAGAGAAAAGGGATAAACTCAGGTTGCATGCATATCAATATGAATGAACAGCAGCCGCTAGGCTCAAAGCAAGAGACTAATTCAACATGCAAAAGGTTTTTGTTTGCCTAAGTCAGAAACACGCAGTCAACTTTCTATCATACGACATCCATGACACTAGGAGAGAACAATCACCCTCCCCCTGGGCATCTGTCTGCCACACAGAATAGCTATCAATAACTCTTTTGTATTCCTCTTCCGCTTTCTGTGTTCATTGAGTCAACCAATCATTTCCGTTGTCACCCATCCCTTCTAGGTGAACTTCCTAGAGCTGCTGTTAGCAATCACCTATCCTAGGAAGCCCGAGCTCACATAAAATACAACACCCTTAGCATTTTTTAAAAAAATGTTATTTTGAAAGAGAAATAATCTCAATTCTTATTTGGAAAATGTCTGGTACATTACTTTTCAGTTTGCCAATATTCTATGAAATTCTTGCTATTTCAAATTATGTTAAGCAACCAGAAATACAAAGATATAACACTCCTGTGTGTGTGTGTGTGTGTGTGTGTGTGTGTGCGCGCATGTGCTCACACGGGCACACACTCGAGATTTTAGCATCAATTAACTCCTAAAGATTTACATTAGATTTAGGCAAAGTATAGCTGCCTGGGGACTTGAAAGGATTTTTAAATGACTTAAAATGTAAAGCCACTATTGCGAGCCAGTGGTGCATTGAGGGAAATTATGTAAGTTGTGCCTTTAGAAATTACTTTTACTCTAAAATTTATTTAAAATCGAGTTGTGTCGATCACTTAAAATATTGCACTGAAGTTAACCGAAAATCTCTAGGTGGATGTTTAGTGTAAATTAAAAAGCTTAAATGGCTTAAAATAGCTTTGAAACATTATGTAGACACATGAGGCGGTTATCATGCTTAAATGATGGGCGTTTAATGGACTTCTCAGACATTAACCCTACACTCTGGTGGTAAGAAATGCCTTCATCTTACTCTGGGAAAATATAAAAATAAACATTTACATCTAGTAAATCAGATGATTTATTTAGCATCTCCTCGCCTATTTGGAATATTTTTTGAAATTCAGTGAGGTGAATTCTTATAGATCAGAGGTCATTCGAACCTTCAAATACGTGTATAAGAAGAAGGATGTGTGCACTCAGGACAACTCACAGGGGTCCTGTCCATTCTCCTCTCATGATATACCTCAATCTGCATGACTATAAAATTAATAGCAACTACACTATCTTGTTTTATGGAATGCATGCAGGAATTTACACTAATGAATACAGTCAATTCCTGTGGACTATGTGGAGAAACTCTATTCATGAGAATTTGCCTATAGAACAGTAGAAATAGATAAAAATGTACTGTTATTTGACTTCAATGGCAAATAAGTCATATTTTTCAGTGATTTGCTTTTGGAGCAGTTGTGTTACAGGCACATTTGCTTCTAGCAAACGTTCGATGAGACACTTTGTATTTGATATCAATACGAGCAGCTAACTCAATGGGTTTAAGAAAAATATTTTTTTAAGTAAGCTTTTCTGGATGAAAATATGAACTTTCACCAGAATCCTTTGAGAGCGAGTGAGGGAAAACTGAAAGCATCATTCTTTGAAGTGCTCTTCAATGTTATCTGGACTAATCCCGGCTGCAACGCTGTAAAATCTGTAGATTTCATTCACCAAGTCTGTACCAGTCACTCGTGCTGATAAAAAGCATTGACTAAATATATTCAAATGGCAGTTGTATCCTGAATTGTTCCCTTTGACATATGAATTAATAGATTTATTATTAATATTATTATTAAAAACACATTCCACAGAACTTCTATTTAGGTGCATGTAGATATATGAAAGGTAATGCACTGTAATTTTGTTGCATTCAATGGTTTCTTTAATAGTGAAAAGTGAGATTAACTAACTTGCCCTAAATCCCACCTAATTTTATTTAGTATAGGCCCTTAACTCTAGCCCTGATGAAAAGCTTTATTGTACATGGGCTGTAGGGATTTTAGCATTATGTGATAAAGAATTCATTATTATTCCCCATGTATGTGTGAAAAAACTTGAGGTTCGAAGATAGTTATTCAATTCCTGCTGCGGTTGTGTTTTTGTTGTTCATTTTTTTTCATTTGAAAACCAAAAAAAAAAAAGGATTCACATATCACTCTCTTATCACAAGCACACTAGACTGCTTTGTTCTCACTGTGGGAATGACAGATTGTTCCATTTTAGAAACTCAGGTGATTGGCTCATGGTTAGGTAAAACAGCATCATTTCATATTTCTGTTGTTTAGAAATGATCATTGATGAGAAAATTAACACAGGCATTCTGCCTTAGCCACCCAATAACATTACTTTTCCTTTGAATCTGCATTCTCTAGTCTGAAAAATCTGCCTTTGAAATATAAAATTCTCCACCCACCATTACAGGCCATCTAAAGGTGAGTCAGTCATTTAAGATCATACTGACCCAAGATTGGAGCCTTGGACAAAATTCTGAGCTGTGAATCAGGACACATAAGGATTGGTTGCCACCAGCAAGTTTCTATGTAAGTGTGATGAAGTCTGGGGATCAATTTAATAATAACCAGATTATTTATTGGGTACTTGAATACACATGTAAGACATTTCTATAAATCTCAATTTCTCCTTGTGTCTGTTTCTCAACAATAATCTTATGAGCATCAACGTAGTCCCAGATTATAAGTGATGAGATGAGTTCACGAGGATTAAGATGATGGAAGCTAAAATTTGAATTAGTCTCCAGAGTCTACCTTTGACCCTGATGCTCATTCCCTGCTGTTATCTGCATAATAAGGAAATAGAAATACACTCTTAACGGCTCCTTCTCCTTCTTGTTATCTGTGAGCTTGTTTGCATTGTGAATTAGGCTTTCACTTGCTCTTTTAATCATATTATTTCTTATTCACTTTAATTTTGTCTTTAGATAATGTACCCACCCTGGATCAACATGTCAGATAACCCTTCAATGTGTGCTTCAAAAAGTTCATAGAAAGATTTTGTTATCTTTTAATTCTATTGTTGACATGAACTTTTAAAACACATATATCTGCATCTATACATACATATACATATAACACGTTTATATATGCGTGTTGATTACTGTTATTGTTAAGTTCCATTCAGGGTTCTGACTGACAGTGGCCGTAAGTACAGCAGAATGAAACACTTCCTAGTCCTATGCTGTTCTCACAATTGTTATATTTAAGCCCATTGTTTCAGCCATGGTGCCAATCCATCTAATTGAGAATCCTCCTCTCTTTGACAGCTCGCTATTTTACCAAGCATAATATTCTCTTCCAGGGACCATTTCCCCTGATGAAAAGTCCAAAGCGCTCAAGACACTGTAACACCACTCTCCCTTCTAAGCAGCATCCTGGCTGTACTCACTCCAGGGCAGATTTCGTTATTCTTCTGGCCAGCCACATTTTCAATCTTCTTCCTGAAACCACAATTCAAATGCATCAATTGCTCTGTGATCTTCTTTTTTCATGCTCTAACTTTATATGCTCAGAAAGTGACAGAAAAGACAATGATTTGGTCAGGCTTATCTTAGTCCTTGCAGAAATGGCATGGAGGCCATATGCAGGATTCCCTGGTTCTGTTCACACAGCCGCCCCTTGATCCATGTCCAGATTCTGCATAAACACACTTAAGTGTTCTGAAAATCCCATTTGCTCAATGCTTTCCATAGTTGGTTGTGATTCTAATGGTCAAATGCCTTTGCACAATCAATAAAACATATGCAATTATCTTTCTGGTATTCTGTGTTTTGAGCCAAGATCCATACGATGTCAGCAATGACATTCCTTGTTCTACATGTTCTAAATTCAGTTTGAATTTCTGGCAATTCCTGTCACTGCACAGCTATAACCACTGTTGAATGATCTTCAGAAAAACTTTTGCTAGCATGGGGTATTAATGATATTGAATTCTAATGTGCATTTTCTGTGGGATCACCTTAGAAGAGGCACAACTATAAATCTCTTGGTGAGTCAGTTGGCCAGATAGCAGTCTTCCAAATTTCTTGGCATAGAATAGTGAATACTTCCAGTCCATATTCAGCCTGTGGAGACATCTCCAATTCCAAGAGCCTTGTTTTTCATTTATGGTGCCCATGAAGTTTGGACTTCTTCCTTCAAGAACCATTGGTTCTCAATCATATGCTATCTCTTAAAGAGGTTGAAAGTTGACTCGGTCTTTTTGATATAGTGACTGTGTACTTCTTTCATCTTCTTGTGATGATTCCTGAATCATTCAGTGTTTTGCTCTTAGAAACTTTTTAATATCTGTAAATTGAGGCTGAATTTTTTTCTTAAATGCTTTTATATCTTTGATATATGTTAAGGGTGTCCTTCCTTTGTGGTTTTCTAAATCGGGATCTCTGCACCATTCAATGTCACACTTTACTTGGTCTTTTCGGGCTGCCTTTTGAAATGTTCTGGTCAGCTCTTCTATTTCATCATTTCTTCCATTTGCTTTAGCTACTGTAAGATCAAGAGGCAGTTTGGCATCCACTTGGATGTCTTCTTTCCTTCCTGTCTTTCTAAGGGTCTCTTTGCTTTCTCCAGGACTATGTCCTTGAGGTCATCCCATCCCACAGTTCATCGGGCCTTCTGACATTAGTGTTCACTTGCCATCACATCTGTCCTACAGAGGCTTTTAAAATTCGTCTGGAATATGCTCGAGGTTGTATTTTGTCTCTCATGCACTTGTTTTAACTCTTCAGCTTCAACCTAAACTTCCATATGAGCAACTGATAGTCTGTTTCACAGTGTGTTCCTGCCTTTGTATTGACTGTTGATGTTGAGCTTCTGCATTGTCTTTTTCCCAATGATGCATTCAATTTGATTCCTGTGTATTCCTTCTGGCATAATGTAGATGTATACTTACCATTTATGTTGTATAAAAATGATATTTTTAATGTAGAGATGGTTGGCTCTACAAAATTCTATCATGGGATCTTTGGCTTCTTTTCAATCACCAAGGCTTTATTTCCCAAACACTGCTGCTTCCTCTTGTTACAAACGTTGGCATTCCATGTGCCAAGAATAATTATGCCATCTTGATTGATTGTTTGATTAATTTCAGAATGAATAAGTTGGTAGAATTCGCGAATTGCTCCATCACTAGCTTCAGTGGTCGGTGTGTGCATTTGGATAACAATTGAATTAACTGGACCTCCTTGTAGGTGTATGGGTATTATTGTATCCCAGACAGCATTGTACTTCAAGATAGATCTTTAAATGCTCATTTGGATGATGAATGAAATGCCATTCCTTTTCAATTTGTCATTCTTAGCATAGTACACCATAAAATTATCTGATTCGAAATGGCCCAAACCACTCCATGCCAGATCCCTAAGGCCAGGGATATCTATCTTGATGTGCTTTATTCTACTTTGATGATTTTCAATTTTCCTAGATTTAAAAATCCATGTTCCAATTATTAATAAAATGTATGTAGCTATTTCTTCATTTTCAGTTGTCCTTTCAGGAAACAAATGTCATGAATACTTCCCTCCATCTGTGTCATTAAAAGAAACTCTATTTTCAGGCAAAAGTCCTTCCCAAGTTGTATTCTGAGTACCTTCCAATACAAGGAGCTATTCCATCTTCTGATACTATATCAGAAATTGTTCTATTGATATTCATCCATTTCTCAGTGTCTAACTTTTCAGAATTGAATCCCCTCTTCATTTTAACTAGTCTGTTTATTCTGGAAGCTCTGTTGAAATGTGGCCACCATGGATAACTCAGCTCTTATTTGAAATCCTCGTGACATAGCTTCAAGCATTGCAGCCACACGAGCCACCATGGAATGACAAACCGACAGATGCAATGCTAGGTCTTGACAGATATATAGCATGCTTCTTAGAATTAGGATGGCAAAGATTCATCGTGTTTGCTTGGGATATGCTGTCAGGAAGGACCAGTCCCTGGTGAAAGACATCATGCCTGGTAATGTAGACGATCTGCAAAAAGAGAAAGACGTTCAATGAGATGGACTCAGAATAGTGGCCGTCACTATGGGCCCCAAAATAGCAAGGATTGTGAAGATAGTGCATGATGGAGGAGGTGTTCATTATGTTGAACATGCATAGGGTTCTTAATGAGTTGTAAATGATTCAACTTAATTACTAAAATCATAGATATTCCTCATTTTATTCTTTTGTCTTACATTCACCAAGAAGTGTGTATATATATATTAGTTAAAATATAAATTTTGTTTTAAACACAGACAAGTACACATAAATCTAAACTCTTTCATTCTGTCAAAGCTTGGATTGTGCCCACCAAAATTGTGCATCAACTTGACTGGGCCACTGTAGACTGCTAACTGCAAGATCAGCAGTTCCAATTCGTTAGCTACTTTGTGAGAGAAAGTTGAGGTTTTCTACTCCTCTAAAGATTGACGGTCTCAGGAACCCACGGGGACATTTCTACTCTGTCCTATAGGATCTATGAGTGCCAGTGAGCGAGTGAGTCTTCCAAACTAGGAGCAAAGAGCTTTCTGTTTGTTGCAGTCATTGCTTTTAGGGTTTCTGCTATGGCAGCACAAGATAGCCAAGTCAGATTCCCAATCAATTCAGCACATCTGCATTGTCAAAAATGTGGTGATTGATTATATATATAATGTGACATGGCACTTGCTTGACAGAGTGCCTTAAAATTGTACCTAGTACTTGAACAGGGCATGGGAGTCAGTTCAAGAGTGGTTCATTTTTCTTTTCTTTCCTTGACCTCCGTATTACCTCATATGATGCAAGGGGCAAGAATGCCTATAGTCCTGATGTTTTTTTCAAGCTTCATATTACTTGCCTTTAATTTAGCAATATTTTCTTTGTCGGAGACTAGTTGAGTTTACTAAAGCAATTATACCAATTTGCTGTGACTTTGAAGGATATATACAGTTGTGTTAATTAAGTAGAAGAGGAGAACGTGGATCGCTGGTGATTTTCCAGTGGAAAAAAACAATTGCCGTCATTTGTGCAGCATTAATTGCTAGATAGGGAAAGAGATTAATATTTTTAACATTTTAAGTGGTTTTGCATAAATGTTAGCAATAAGGAAGCCATTTTATGTCTTATTGGTTTGCATTTTTAATAATATTGTAATGTTAGCCTTCCCATAAAGAGAAGATTGCAACAAAACTGAAATAGTGCTTCAACCTTGCTCGTTATGTGCACACTGACCCCTTGTCCTCCCTTTGGGGAACACTGAGAGACAGTGGTACTGTTGAAAGCATAAAACGAGGAGAAGGTAATTTATCTTTAATTTTTCTTACATTTGTGAATTTAGTGCCATGTGAGGCCAACAGCATTACCCAAGGACTACAAGCAATAGATGCCAGGAGCACTGCCTACACTTCTCTTTTATTCTGTTAGTTTGGGCTTTCTTTGTAGAGTTGATCTTTTAAGATGGTAACACTGCACCAAAGTATAAACTGGGATATTTGCTTAGACAAAAGTGAAACTGGACATGCTTCTGTGCCGAGACTGGAGAAAGCATCAGGGTACTTATTTACCTGTTCAACCACAGTTGCTGAGATCCCAGGGGTTGCCAGATCCTGGATTTTAGAATTAGGAAACATCGGTGAATCCTACGTTGATGAATACGTGGGTGCTTCGCTCACAGAAATTACATTCCATGGTCCCATGAAGGGTTGTGGCCATAAACAGAGGCATGGCACTGCCAGACAGCATGACGAAGGGACCACACAGCGTGATATTGGTGGTGGTTGCAGTGTCACATGTCATAAAGCGGCATAGATTCGTGGGAAACTCTTGAGCAACAGAAGAAAATGTGGCCGGAAACTGTACAATTCATGAAAAAAAAGTTTTGGATTAGACTGTTGTGCACCATGGGGTTTCCATGGACAGTTCTTCAGTGATCATTTGAAAGCTTCTTAGAATTAGTCAGGAAACAGGGGGTGGGGTGCAGACAGCTCTTCTGCATCATGTTGTCACTTTGAGGTGTCATGGAGTGGGTTCCATTGCAGAGCAACCTTGTGTACAACAGAATGAACGACCTCTGCTCCCACCCCAGCCTTGCAATTGTTCTCATGTTTGAGCACATCGCAGCAGCCCCTGTGTCAATACAGCTAGCCCAGGACCCACCTCTTTTTTGTTGCCCGAGCAATAGGCAGGCCACCCCCGGCAGGTGAGTGGCAGCTACACATGAGACACGCGGACAAGGATGTCACTGCAGGTTTTCTAGGGAGAGTGAATTAAAAATTGGACTTCTCTGGGTGAGAAGACATTCATGATGAGTCTGAATGATGAGCATGACCCTGACATTGAAAGACACGGGGAAAGATTCCCCAGTCTTAGAGGCAACAGTGCCTTGGCACACATTGGCCCTGGGCTTGCCAGAGTGAGGAAGAGAATGACCAGCCTTATTAGAGTGCAGCAGGAAGGAACAGGCAGATCTAGAAGATCTGGTATGTGATGGAGAAGATACTGGATGACACCTTAAATGCCATAGGAAGTAATTGGAAAATATAAGCAGGGGATGAGAATAGCATGATGGTTATGCATAAAATGAAATCTGGCTAAATATGGAACAGACAGAATGAGGGCATGGTGGGAAATGAGTGGGCAATGGATGTGTGAAATCTTTATTTCATGTGCACTTCACACAGAAACAGAGATATATGTTTCTTCTCTTGCTTTCCCAGCGTACTTGATTAAAAAAAACATAAACACTTCCTTCATGGTTGGAATGAATGCAAGTTTGTCTCTCTCAGGAAGGCTTGGCTAGAGAAAGAGTGGGCATTGACTTAATGTCATTGTTCCTAAACCAGTTCCTAAACAACAGCTGATGGCCAGTCAGCACTCACTGAAGTGAAGTGAATCAAATTAGGACAACGACACACTTCTGTCTGAATTTATTGAATAGAGCATGCCTTTAGCACTAAGGTGGGGCCCTGGTGGGATAGTGATTGTGTGTTGGGCTGCGGTCCCCAGGGTCGGCCATTAGAAACAAGCAGCCACTCCTCTGGAGAAAGAATTCCCACAAACACACTCAGAAACGCATAGGAACAATTCTACCCTGTCCTATAGGGTTGCTATGAGTCAATATTGACTCAGTGGCAGGGATTTTTTCTCTAGGTAGTACTCTGGCAGTATATAAATAGATTATAGTTTAAAATAAAGATACTTCTTGCCAAATGGGGATACAATCTCTGTATAGTGTTGGAAGTAGTCTTACTGTTATCTTACGTCAAAGGAAACGCTGGGGGTGTCAGAGAAAACACACATTATCTAAGCTGCCTTCCCAGAAAGCTTTCAAATAAGCTGTTCTCCATCTATATTTAGTTGATATGAGTAACTGTTTCTTAAACCACTAATGTTAGTTTGACATATCAATAAACCCAGAGGGCTGCAATTATTGGTTTTCATCAAGAACAAGTTCCTTTTTGTTTTCTCTCATCTCAAGTTGAAACTTTGGTAATCAACTCTAAAGAAACCATGACTTGGAACATGCAGTTTGAGCAGCATGCTGCTTTAGGAACCTTTGCTGGTGAATGGAAGTTATTCCTTTCTACTTTCAGGGCCTGGATTTATTAATTAGAACCTTATAAAATTTAAAAAGTCAGAAGTCCAAGGGTCAGAAATATTTTGGAATGTTTTTCAATGAAGACCTTTTATTTTTCCTGAAGATAATATTAAATAAAAATCAATTAGTACTGTTCTAATCCCTCATTGATGCCATTTCTTTTGTCTCAAAACACAAGAATACCCCAGACAGTTGTAATTCTGCTTTTGAGAGGAGCACACTCAATCAGAAGTTCAACCCTGGCTGAGTCCCGTGGCATGGCCTGAGTCCTGCTTTCAGGAGGCATCATGACTCGCCCTCCTCTTTGAAGACATAATCAAACTGGTAGTGATGCCATCTAATTAGAACTCTCCCCTTCTCTGTGTCACTGAAACACACCCTTCCTTCACGCTACAAAAGAGATATTACCAAGGATACTGTATGCATCATTTCGCCAGACCAAAATTGAAAGCATAATAATTGTGTAAAATATATTTTCTCTGAGTTCTTTCTTTTGGGGTAATTTATAAAGTAGATTCTCTATGAATCACTATATGGTAGAAATACTAGGGTCAGTTTACCCACTCAATCACTTCCCAGTGAAAGAAAATTTGTCAATAAAAAACAATCAAGAGCCTTTCCGCCTTCAATATAGAGACCATCCAACCAGTGTCTGTAGGACACCTAGTGGAAAGTGTTTTCTGTAAGATGGGACAACTGCTCCCCTGCGGCTAATTTGGTTTATGAATATTTGTCAGTGGCCTTGAAGTTGATCCTGATTCATGAAGGCCCTTCTGTGTCCAAGTAAAAGTCTGCTCTGTAGGGTTTTCAAAGGCTGATTTTTCAGAGGTAGATTGCTAGGCTTTTCTCCCAAAAAGTTTCTGGGTGAATTTAAAACTCCAATATTTTGGTTAGCAACTGAGCATGATAACCTTTTACGTGACTCGGGGCCTTTGATTTTTAAATACCTCCTTCAGATGTGCTTGCAAGGCACTGTCTTAGGTACAGCTGCTATCATAACAATACCAGAAATAAGTGGCTTTCGGGGGCCGTGGTGGAATTGACTCATAGCGCAGTGAGTTGGGTTTTCTTGATTTGTTTTTGTTTTTAAAGAACAGAAATTTAGTTTTTCAAAGTTCTGGAGACGAAACATTCAATGTAAGCTTCCGCATGTACCCATTCCTTTCTCGTCTGTAGTCCCAAACATGCCATGGTTTTTAGAGATCCTCACAAAGCATCTTTCTTCTTCACTGGTCATTCATCTTCATTTCTGAATTATTCTATTCAGAATTCAGACATTAGCATCGTTAGGACATATTTTACACTGTAATGACTGGATTAACATAACAAAGAAAACACTTTCCAAACATGATGATATCCACAAGAAGAGGGGCTAGGATTTGAACACTTACTTGGGTAGACATGTTTCTATCCATTATAGGGACCATATTGTAGCATCTCTGGTTTACAAAAGCTTCAGCATATCTCCCTTCTTGAAATAGTTTATCTGTGACATCAGTTCCCCCTGAAGCCTTTCATTGGCAATAGTAGGCCTACTGTAGTTGTTATTGTTTGTTTTGTGACCTTGATCCTAATTCCCTCAAAGTCACAGCATTGTCATCCCACTTTGTTTCTGTGTTTACCATTTCCTGCCTTCTGAGCATTACACTTAAGCAAATGTCGCCCTTTTGATCTGGTTGACTATCCTCTGGTTGACTGTTCCAAGGAGGGCAAACCTTTCTGATATTATTGTTCTCCTGCTAAGTCTTTCTATCAGTTGGTGGACAGTGGGGCCACGAGATTAATCCAGTTACAGGATTCAAGGCTGTCTGTAGGTCATAGTTGTTGAGGTTCTACCAGCCTTTATCCGACCATTAAGCTGGTCTTTTGATGATGTTGAATTTTGTCCCATGCTTTTCCCCACTTCATCCAATACCTCCTATTATGAACGTTTTCAGAGTGAACTGCAGAGGAAGCTTTGCGCCATCTAGTTCTATTTGTAAGCGCATAGATACTGTATTCTTGCAGTTCATTCATTCTTTAGACCAACTTTTACCTTGAGTCTTTGATGATCTTGACCCTTCTTTGCTCAGAATATGGACAGAGCAATAGTTACATCATAGATGATTGCTCACAAGCTTTTAAACCGGTCTGAAGGACATAGGGTCAGCATCGGACCCACTTCCATGACTTTTCTTTCACCTCGCTGACATTTCTTTCTCTAGCTTTTTAGATGATTCTTCCCTGAGACTGTCCTTTAATTAATAACATTTTTCTTAATAATATTTCCACTGCTAATTTCAATGTTCCTGGTTCCACCTAATACCTACGTACTAAAATGTCTTGACAAGTTTCCCACTCAAAGCTCTCGTGTCGGCAGATCTTGAATGAAGCAGTCATATCCCCCCTCAATCTGTAACACCTCTGCCTCGTTCTGGCACCATGTTCTACTTGTCTTCACTTGTGTTTCTTTCCTGTTGCTAAAGGAACCCAATTTCAGTCCTTTATCCTTTCTTTACCTAACACCAGAGGAACAAGCTAACATGCAAACTTAACCTTGTCTCCTCGCCTTGACACCTCCAATGACTTAGCATCCAAAGCCCTTGACCTGATCTACATGTCCCTCTTTTATGCAGCTTCTGTCCACCCCCTCCCATCTCTTTACCTACGCCTTGCTACCTGGCATTTATGATTGCTATCTTATCATTCCATGATTTATTTATGATACATAACTTATAGTTTTATTTATAGATGAAGCATTTGCTTCCCCTGTTCCTTCTACACAAAATGTCACCCTTTTCCAAAAGCACCATGCCCACAGTAGTTCCAACTAAATTGATGGGTGGCTTAGAAATCAGTTTCATTGAAATGGTTTCCTGATATCTCCATTGGGTGAAGGTTATCTTCCTTTGTGCTAATAGATACTACATCCCTTATGCATTTACTAAACCATAAGCAGCTTCATTAGGGACTCGACTTATCCTCACTGTCATGAAATCTCCGGTCCAGTGTGCAGTACATGGTGTAGAAGAGATGTTCAAGAAATAGTTTGGCCTGTGTTACTAAAATCAATGGAAAATTAATTTAAAGGTATCAAGAAGTCTCTTTGGAGTTGTAAAACATACTTAAATTAGGAGAAAGACAGGCCCAATATTTCAGAAGAGTAACTATTCTCCTCTGTGGTTCATTAGTATTTTCAGAAACATAAAATACAGATTATGCCTACACCATAATTCAAATGATGTATATTTAATAGGCACCTTTTATGAGAACAAGTTAGATAAATTATATACAACAGCAATTTTAAGTAATGTCCTATAATTATTATGAGGTTGTCTTTTGTGCGAGTTAAAAAGTTATGACATTTTAACAATATCACTCAGTTATCACTCAGACTTAAAGTTTACAAGCAGGAGATATGTGGCTCATTTCATTTTGTTCAAAGTCAATCAAATTCAAGAAACATCTATTAACTGCTTCCTCTCTAGAAGAACTGGATTAGACTGCTTGCACAGCTTTCATAATAGCCAAAATCTGGCCCTGGACCTCTGGCCCTTGAGAGGTTTACATTAAAGTATTTTAAGGCAAGTATACATCTCTTGATATTATAACATACTGTAAGCTGAAAGTAATAGAAATGGTTTGAATAATATGTCATAAAGAATAGTCATTAAAAGGATCTGAAATGGCTTTTTGAGAGAGCTAGAATGAATGCCTAAGAGCGAGGCATGCCAAGGAATACTCAATTAATTTGCTGTTGATTTTAGGTTATTATGGCTGCAAATGCCATAAGTAAAGTGCATTTTAGTCTTGTGTTGCAAATACAAATATTAGGTGGTGAATTCTGTTTTGATACATAGGGTTATATGACTCAAGAAAGGTCTGGCTTCTAAGTGCTTATTGTCCTACTTTTTAAAATTGTGAAAACTTATCTACCTTATTGGACAATTGGGATGATTCCAATTGTGTATGCAAAGGGTGTGGGCAAGGCATTGAGTTTTTTACTTGGCTGGTTATTTACTGAATTGTTATCTGTGAAAGTGCTTCATCATATTAAACACAGGAGACATGCGAGCTGGGTATCAGCATTTGAGTGATCTATTGAACAACCGTATCTCATAATATTTATTAGTGGATCAGCTGCGCTCTCAAAGAAAGTCTGGAGCTGTTGCCTATATTTGGATTTACTTTGTTCTAAATTTGCGTAGTCAAATGAGTTGCTTAGGAACTTTGAAATCCCCAAAAGTTATTATTGAAAAATTAAGTCCAATAATTCTAGAGTCAGAAAGGATATTCCCAACTATCTTAGTGAGCATCCTTATTTTAAAGTTAATGAAATTGGATTTATTAAAATTCCATAGTTTTATTTACCATAAGACTTGCAAATACCAAACATAAAAGACTGTATGTTGGTCTGAGGAGCTATTTTGTACTAATTATAGGATGTGGTTATCACTAGTAAATCCCTGTATCTGTCTATCACAAGAGAATTGGATACCACATTTTCAGAAAAAGGAGCTAACATGCCCAAGTTATTTCTCTACAGTCCTTGTGATGAAAGGGGCCTGAAAATCATCCCTGAGACCCTATTGGACAAATCTGAAGTTGTTCACTGTGAAGAAAAAAAATTTATAGAGATGTAACAACTATTCTTAAAGAAAAAAATAGTACTTGGATTTATGAGAAAGCATACAAAAGAAAGATTTTCAGTTTACAATGTAGATAAGTTCCCTAAATATTACAGAAATCCAATTTAAGCTTTCTTGTAAATCTATTGAAATGGGCTATGCACTAGAATAACTTCCAATTCCT
This sequence comes from Tenrec ecaudatus, assembly GCF_050624435.1. Taxonomy (NCBI): domain Eukaryota; kingdom Metazoa; phylum Chordata; class Mammalia; order Afrosoricida; family Tenrecidae; genus Tenrec; species Tenrec ecaudatus. The sequence continues at coordinate 75,246,465 of NC_134542.1, forward strand.
ACTCACCTGAATATCTATGAATTGGCAAATAATGCATTTTTAATTATTACTATTATTTGTTGTTCGGTGCCATCAGGTTGGTGTGACACAGAGCGATCCTATCGACAACAAAGCAAAACGCTGCTTGTTCTTGAGCCAGCTTCGAAAATGCTCTTCTGTTTGAGCCAATTGATGCAGGAACTGTGTCACTTCGTCTTGTTACAAACCTTCCTCTTTTCCACTGCCTTGCCACCTTAGCAAGCATAATGACCTTCTCACGTCCAAAGTATGCAAAGTGTCCTTGCATCTAAGGCAGCGCTTCTCACTCTGTGGGTCACAAACCCTTTCTGGGTTGAAAAACACTTTCACACGGGCACCCGATTCTTAGGAGTAGCAAAATTACAGTGATGAAGCAGCCACGAAAATAATTTTATCGTTGGGGACTCACCACGACATGAGGAACTGTATGAAAGGGTTGCAGCATTAGGAAGGTTGAGAACCACTGATATAAGGAGTATTCTGACTGTATTTATTCCAAGATAGATTTGTTTGTTCTTCGGCCATTCATGGGGCTTTCAATATTCTGCACAGCACCCTAACTCAAGTGCATCGATTCTTTTTCTGTTTTCATTACTCGGTGTCCAACTTCCACAAGCCATTGAAAACACCATGACTTGCATCAGGTGCACCTTAGTCCTCAAAGGAACATTCTTGCTTTTCAGGATTAAAGAGGCCTTGTGCAGCAGATTGACCCACTGCAATGGGAATGTTGATCTTTCTGCTGCTGCTTCCATGAGCATTGATTGTGGATTGACAATTTCAATCTCTTCTCCATTTTATCACGATGTCACCTACTGTTTCTGTTGTGAGGATTTGGGTCTTCTTTACATTGAGTGGTCATACTGAAGGCTGCAATTCTTTGTTCTTTTTAATCATTTTATTGGGGGCTCGTACAAGTCGTCAAAATCCATACATACATCCATTGTGTCAAGCACATTTGTACATTTGTTGCCATCATCATTCTCAAAACATTTGCTTTCTACTTGAGCCCTTGGTATCAGCTCCTCATTTTCCCCTCCCTCCCTGCTTCCCCCTCCCCCATGAACTCTTGATAATTTATAAGTTATTATTATTTTGTCATATCTTACACCATCTGATGTCTCCCTTCACCCACTTCTCCACTGTCTGTCCCCCAGGGAGGAGGTTATATTGAGAGCCTTGGAATCTATTACCCCTTTCTCCCTAACCTACCCTCCACCCTCCCAGTATCGCCACTCTCACCACTCGCCCTGAGGGATTCATCTGTCCTAGATTCCCTGTGTTTCCAGTTCCTATCTGTACCAGTGTACATCCTCGGGTCCAGCCAGATATGTAAGGTAAATTGGGATCATGATAGTGGGGGGGGGAGGAAGCATTCAAAAACTAGAGGAAAGTCATGTGTTTCATCATTGCTACACTGCACCCTGACTGGCTCATCTCCTCCCCGCGGCCCTTCTGCAAGGGGATATCCAATTTCCCACAGATGGGCCCTGGGTCCCCACTCCGCACACTCCATCATTCACAATGCTATTATTATTTCTCTTTGATGCTTGATACCTGATCAACATCAGCAAGGGCTTCAAGTCCTCCTCACTTTCAGTAAGTTTGAGTCATCTGCACATTGCAGGTTGTTAAGTTGCCTCCCTCCAATCTTGACGCTGCCTTTTTCTTCATATACTCTAGCTCTGGTGATTTGCTCAGCATACAGATTGAATATGGATGCAACCTTGCTGCACACCTTTCCTGATTTTGAACCATACAGGATGCCCTCCGTTCTGTGAGCCTAGCCTGCTTTATTCTGGGTGTAGAGCCTAGCTCTGGGTTGGAACTGACTCGGCAGCAGCTAACAAGGATGTCCTCATTCTATTTGATCAACTACCTCTTGACCAATGTACAAGTTGCACACAGCACAATGTTGTGTTCTTCGATTCCCATTCTTCTTGAGGTTATTTATAGTTTGCTAGCATCTACACTGTCAGATGTCTTGCTGTTGTCAGGTGTCATCAAGTCAGTTCTGACCCATAGCGATCCTAGACACAACAGAACTAAACACTGCCCAGTCCTGCACTGTCCTCCCAATTGTTCCTGTGCTTAGCTCCTTGTTGCAAGCACTGCTGATCCATATCTCAGAGGGTCTACCTCCTTCCCTGTCCCTCTACTGTACCAAGCATGAGGTCTTTTCCCAGGCACTGTTCTCTCCTGCCAACATGTCCCAAAAGTATGTAAGACAAGGTCTCTCCCTCCTTGTCTCTAGTCTAAGGAGCGCTCCAGCCATGTATCATCCCAGACAGATCTGCTTGTTTTCTTAGCAGTGCGTGGTCCTTTCCATATTTGGCACCAGCACCACTACTCAAATGCATCAAGTTGAATGCCTTGGCATAACCAATAAAACACAAGTGACCATCTCGCTGGTATTCTCTGCTTATAGCCAAGATCTATTTGATGTCAGCAGTGATATCCCTTGTTTCATGTCCTCTTCTGAATCCAGCCTGAAACTCTGGCAGCTCCCTGTCACTGTACTGTTGCAATTATTCGATGATCTTCAGCAAAATTTTACTTGCAGGTGATATTAATTATAGTGTTCTATAATTTGAGCATTCTATTGGGTTACTATACATTATGAACACTATAATAAATGACTAGATTTAAAATATTTAATAAAATTTTATTTATTTTTTATCTCTCTTCAATTTACAATATGATTTGACCAACATAAGGGCAATTTTTAAAGAATTATCTTTAAATAATATTAATATCTCATGATTAGAAGGGGAAAACATTTCTCTTATGACTCCACTTGTATCTGTATTAGATGACTGACTTCTCAACTGCTAAAAAGTCTCCCCTTATTCTTTTTATGTCATGATTATAATTATATTTTAAGGTTTATTTTTTTAATTATCTGCTGATAATATCATAGTGAAGGGGGAAATATAAGCATTAAAAATAAATGTCATTTGCATTGTGAGTGGATATTTTGGCTACCAGTAAGATGAAATGGAGATGGGTTATTGTCCTGGATGCAAAATATAGTTGGTGAAATGAAGATAAGTAAAAAAAATTCCAAAGATTTTCAATGTAGAAAAAAAGAGTTACGGACAAAAATGAATTTTGTGACAAATCTGATTTATAGACAAAGTGCTATTTTTGTATTGAAGAAAATTAATGACAGTCTTATTTTCTTGTATCTCAAGATCTCAGAAAGTCAGAAAATTTGGGTTCTGATGCTAATTCTATAAAAGACAGGTGACGGGGGAAGAGATAACTGTGAAAATTTAAAGTGAGAAAAATGAAATCATTCAGGGTTCTCTGAGGGCTCACCAATAATTTTTCTCAGATATTTTATCAGTGAAAATTGTGCTTTAACTTATAATAATATTTCTCTGTGTGGAGAAGGGGTTTAATAATTAAAATAAAAGAAAGAACAAAAAGTGTAGGCTTCTGCACAAATGCCTCATTTTGCATTGTCAGGTTGGTTCGGCTATTTGTCAAAGAATCTTTCGAGACATTATATCTCATATCAGAGCTGTCTTGGAGAATAACTGTTTGCTGTGGGGGTCTTACGACAGTAATTCTAAAATTTCTGTAGGCAAGGTTATTTACAGAATAAGGTGAGAAAATTTGGAACAGGGCTAAAAACAAAGACAGTATCTGAAAGTTACTTTTGGTAAGCAAATCTAGAATTTTCTATAAAATACATTTTCAATCAGTATCAAAGTTTTCCATGAAATTTAATACTCATGGTATTAATAATTAAAATTATAGAACAGAAATGGAATATTTTCAACACCGATTCTACTAAAGTATTTCATCTTCATCTTGATGTAGACCTTGCAATCAGAATAGAAGGGAAAGTATCTCTAATACAGAACCAAGCACAAAGCAAGAAACACATCAGGTTCTCAATGAGCATTTGTTGAACAAATGCATTGATCAATCAATCAGTCAATCACCCATGGCGTCATTTGATAAATGGATCATTGCTAGAACAAAAAGTTTGTTAAAACATTCTGGTTACTTGGAAAGGGTGAACTGACAGTTTGAAATTTTTGTTTGGTTACCAGAAAGATATATATTTATCATAAATATACACGTTATCATAAAGTATACATTTTAATATACATATTTTATCAGGTATACATTTTTGCTGTAAGTAGAAATATATAAGATGAAAGATGGCTCTTACCGTACCGAGCAGCCAATTTTCTCTTTACTAGACACTTTGGAAGATCAAGGATGGCAGCCTTACGTGTGGATAATAATTCACAGTAAAGAAGACTCAAATCCTCACAACTGGCATAATTGGAAACTCATGAAAAGTGGAGAAAAGGTGGACAAATTGCCAAGGAGTTTGTCTTGATGAACCCACAATCAATGCTCCTGGAAGCAGAAGTCAAGAGATCAAATGGTACATTGTTTTGGATAAATCTGACGCACAAGACCTCTTTATTTTAGTGGAAAGCATGGCTGTAACTTTGAGAACTGAGAAATGCCTGACCCAAGCACTGGTGTTTGTGATTGCTTCATATGCCCGTGAGAGTTAGGCATTGAATAAGAAGAATTAGTGGGTTTGAATTTTGGTGCTGGTGAAGGATATTTAAAGTACAATGGATGGTCAAAACGACAAACAAATCTGTCTTGGAAGAAGTATGACCAGCGTGCTCCTTGGAGGCAAGAATGGCAAGACTTTATCTTATGTATTTTGGACATGTTGTCAGAAGAGCCCAATTCATGGAGAAGGGCATCATGCTTGGTAAAGTCGAGGGCAGCAAAAGAGAGGAAGACCCTCGATGAGATAGATGGACACAGTGACAGCATCCAGGAGCTCAAACAGAGGAACACTTGTGAGGGTGTCTCATGCCCAATCAGTGTTTTGTTCTGTGTGCATAGGTTGCCATGGGTCAGAACAGGCTCAATGACAACTAACAGAAAATATAACGTTGATCTCAGTTTGAGACAATCAAGAAATCGTTAAAAGCCAAAAATGAAATTGAGGATAAATCTTATTCACACTTAGAGGTAGATAAGCCAATGCCAATCATCACAAAAATCATGTTTGACTAAGTTTCAAGCCAAAAAAAATTGGAACACTTTTACCCTACTCAGTCCCCCAAGTCCCACGTAACAATTGGCTGCACCTCAGACACTAGCAGTCTTTACTTAGTGAAAATCTTAGACTGTAAAGCATTGGATGTATCGTCGAGTGATTCTTTACCTGCTAGAATTGGCCATATAAAAAGTATATACTATTTACTGAATTCAAAGATGCTTACATAAAAATGAATTGGGAATCCCTTTTAAATCTAGGATTTAATTTTCCCTCAACTTTAGCCTAAAAAAAAATCTCTAGAATTTTATTGCAGATGAGCTCAACATAGCTCTCAAAGAGCTCAACATAGCTCTCAAAGACTGAAGAAATACAAAATTGTAATCTTTCCATAAGATTTGTGCGCTTACTAATGCAGGTGCAGCCATCTATTTTACAAGATTCTTATTAATGAATGTAGAAGAGCAGGATAAAGCGATGAGAGTTCAATTTATTTTGGAAGTAATGGTTTGTACAGTAACCATCAGGAAGCAGCCACTTGTCAAGTAGCGTCAGGAGCAAGTGCCGTTGGGAGAGGTTCTCTGGTGATGCGGGCATTGTGAAAGGTTTTCCTTTGCAGTGAGAACGGACTTCCTGCTAAGAGTGTGTTTTGCTATACAGGGGACATGTAAAGGCCCTTTCCTTTTTAATGAGTTTATTTGTGGTCCTCTGTTTTTCTTTGAAACAGCAACTTGTAAGCAGGTTATATGTGAGAATAGAGAAATATTTTAAGAAAATATATAACACTTGTGATAGCTAAATTTATTCTAATTTGTTACTCTTAGGTCTCAATAATGCACAACATAACATTATACTTTATCAAATGTTCTTCACTTTGAAACTAACAACAGCAACAACAACACCAAAACTCTCGTGCAGATCTCTGGGCAGGAAAGGTAGACAGAGAGCAACTGGAAACACAGGGAATCCAGGACAGATGACTCCTGCAGGACCAGTGGTGAGAGTAGCGATGCCTGGAGGCTGGAGGGAATGTGGGGTACAAAGGGGGAACTGATTACAAGAATCTACATATAGCCTCCTCCCTGGGTCATGGACAGCAGAGAAGAAGGCAGGGAGAGATGTTGGACAGTGTGACATATGACAAAATAATAATAATAATTTATGAATTATGAAGGGTTCATCAGGTAGGGCAAGTGGGGAGGGAGGGAGAAAATGAGCAGTAGATATTAAGGGTTCAAGTAGAAGGCAAATGTTTTTAGAATGATGATGGCAACAAATGTACATATGTGCTTGACACAATGGATGGATGTATGGATTGTGATAAGAACTGTACGAGCCCCCAATAAAATGATTAAAAAGAAAGAAAAGAAAACTAGACAAATATCATAAACATAATGTGAAATCAATGTAATATATTTCTTACTGCCATTGAATTGATGCCAACATGTAGTGACCCTGTAGGACAGGCTGGAACTGTCCCTGTGTATTTCTGAGACTCTAACTCTTGATGGGCATAGAAAGTGCCCCTTTGCCCCTAACGAGCAGCAGGGATTTTGGAACTTCAACCTTTAACAGCCCAACATGTAGCTACTACCACACCAGGGATTCTGCAGGTCATACATAATATATAGAAATAAGCTAATGAAATTACTCCGAAAGAAATTTAGTAGATGAAACACAGAAGCATATAACTATCAAAATACAAGAGGGTTTTAAAAAGTTCATGGAAAAATGGAGAAAATAAATCATGGATTTTTTCCATGAACTTTTTAAAGGGCATTCATACACTCTGACTAAAAAAAGTATCAGAGAAATACACATTTGGTTTAACATTCAAACACCAATCGATGTAATTCAACATATTAATAAAATAAAAATCACATAATTTCACCACACTTAGGAAAATCAGTTGACAAAATGCAACATTCGTTCTTGATAAAGTAGTTCAGTAAACTAGAAATATAAAGAGAAGCACTCAACTCAAAAAAGGGTATTTATCAAAAACCTAGAGGCAATGTGTTCTGAGCAGAGAAAGGCTACTTCTCCTCCTATCAGGGGAAAAGCAAGGAACAGGAGTTTGTAACCAACTTTATCTGACTGGAGTCAAACTAGACCAACTGTGGAAATTGAGGAAAAATGTAGAACAAACCTTAAGTACTTGAAAAAGATCAGGCTACTGGACCAGTGGAGACTGAAGGGTCCCCTCAGATTATCACCATAAATTAAACATGAAACTGAGTCCGCTCTTAGATGTCACTTTCAGGTAGATGATGGATTGGCTCATAAAATGAACAATCTCCTGGTCTAGTCGGATTTGTGAGGTAGAATTGGAATCATGTTCGTGGGGGGTTGGGGGAGGAGCATTTAAGAACTAGAGGAAAGATGCATGTTTCATTGTTGCTACACTGCACCCTGACTGGGTCATCTCCTCCCCATGACCCTTCTATAAGGGGATGTCCAGTTGCCTACAGATGGATTTTGGGTCCCCACTCTGCACTCCCCATCATTCACAATTATATGATTTTTTGTTCTTTGATGCCTGATACCAATTCTACCTTACAAATACAGTTAGACCAGAGGATGTACACTGGTACAGATAGGAAGTGGAAACACCGGGAATCCAGGACAGATGACCCTCTCAGGACAATTGGTGAGTGGCGATACCTGGAGAGTGGAGGGAAAGTGGGGTAGAAAGAGAGAAATGATTACAAGGATCTACATATAACCTCATCCCTGGGGGATGGACAGCAGAGAAGTGGGTGAAGGGAAACTTCAAACAGTGTAAGATATGACAAAATAATAATGATTTATACATTATCAAGGGCTCATGAGAGAAGGGGATGTGGGGAGGGAGAGGGAAAAATGAGGAGTAGATGGCAGGGGCTCAAGTAGAAAAGAGATGTTTTGAAAATGATGATGGCCGCATATGTACAAATGTGCTGGACACAATGGATGTATGATGGGTTGTGATAAGAGTTGTACAAGCCCCCAATAACATGATTTAATTTAAAAATGAACAATCTTAACAGGGAGTACTGTGCTTCTTTAAATAATCATCTATATTAAACCAGATGGTCAAAATGTGCTGCGGCACAAAGAGTCCAAAGCAAGGGGATGCAGCAAAGCTGATTAATGGAAACAGAATGACGAGAAGAAAATGAGAATGCTGACTGGTGAAGAATGTCATCAGTGTCATTGAAGCATAGAAATTATTATGTTACAGAAAGTAATGCTAGAAATTATTAAACGGGAGCTTAGTCCTCTGTGTAAATTCCACTAAAATATAATTAACAAGAAGATAAATAGGTTTCAAATCAACACATGAAAAATGCTCACAAATTATTAAGGACGTGAAAATGAAAGTTATGCTATACCACCATACATCTCTTATGAGGCCTAAAGTGTTTAAAAACTGTGACCATATCAAGGGGTGTCTAGGATGTGGAGCAACTAGAACTCTCAGACACTGCTGGTCGAACCACTTTGAAAAACATTTTGGCAATTTTGTAAGACAGACAAATAGATAATTATTAAAACACAGCTCTGGTTATTTCTCTCTTAGTACTTCACACAATTACAAAAAAACTGAAAAATACATAGACAGGTAAACAGATAAAATAATTCTATTAGACCTCCCCAAATGGAATACTACTCAGAAATACAAAGAAAAACGATTGATACACACACAAAACATGGTTGAATATAAACAGAATTATGCCATGCCAAAGAAGCCACATGACAGAAAGTGCATACTGAATGCGACTTCTGTTCATAGGAAACACTAGAAATTGCAAATTACCTCCAGTACGAGAAATCAGATCAGTGTTTACTTGGGAATGGTTTGGGGGGAAAACAGGCAAAAGGGACAAAGCACAGAATATAAAGCATGAGGAAGAAACTTTTAGAAATGATGGACATGTGCCCTATTTTGATTGTCAGAATGAGATGGTTTTATGGATGCTTGCACATCAATTGTCAAAACATTATATTTTACATTTTAAGTATGTGCAGATTATTGTATTCCAATTAGAACTCAACAAAGCTGGTTTTCTTTTGTTTTGTGTTCAATAGCTGTGGGAATATTGCTTCCGTACCTGCTGCAGTTTAGGAAATTTTTTAGCTGGCTGTCTGTCTCTTGTCATATTCAAGTGAACACAGTTTGATTTCATCCTTAGTACTTGTCAAAATTTAACTTACAATTGCCTTTAGTCTTTGCCCTTATCGTGCCCATTTTTTGTTTATCTTTGCCCAGAAAATTGTCAAAGCCGGGTCCTCCATTCGTAACTTCCCTTCAGGCAATTTAGTTGTTAATATCTTTCCCTTATTGTCTTCTTATTGAATGAACACAGGTGATATCACCCTCTCACCTAGCCTACAAGTCTCTTGGGTTTCAGTTTCAATCCATGCTAAATAAAGCATGTTCAAATCAATAAAGCCAAGCAAATAAATCCATGTTCAATGGAGAAAACATATCTAAAATGAAAGTTTAATAATGCTCCCTAAACATTTAGGTCCTACAAAGGTCTGCCACAAAAATATCTTAATTTTGTTATAAGATATTGAATATGACTTGTGTTACAATCTGGGTAAAATCTACCTCTTCGTGCTGACTTAATCTAGTTTTTTTGTTTTTGTTTTGCTTTAGCAGACTTGGTTTAAAAGCATTCCCAGTGGAGAGCACTATGTCTCTTGATCTGCATGTATAGAAGTATGTTTGATATTTCTAGTTATCCTACCAGGAGTCCAAGGAGAAATTCCAACTCCCTTAAAACTCAGTGGAGAATTTGTGTTTAAGAATTATTTCCCTAATCACAATTGATGTATGTATATGTATGGATCGTGATAAGAGTTGTATGAGCCCCTAATAAAATGTTTTAAAAAAAGAATTATTTCTTCCAAATGTGCTTTCTCTGTTTCCTTAGGGAATACAGGTTTTGGATAGGTCCGTCACCTGATGAGTTCCCGAGGTTTTAGTGCCTTCCACCCCCCTTTATTACAATATTTTTCAAATATTAGATTAGTTCACTTTTAAATATACCATTAAATTGTACCGGTAATGTATGATTATCTGATCCGTGGATTTTATCTCACATCTTTTCATTTTTATATCATGTTTTCATAAAAATGTAAGATTGAAAAGAATTCATTTTAATTGCAGAAATTCAGACTCTTAGAAAGAATATCAAAGATGACCCAGCTCTTTTAAATATTTGCCATTAGTGGAGGTCTCTCTTAATCCAGTTGAATCTGTTTCTTCAAATCAATAATAATAGCAGTAGTCTATGTTATGCTATTTTTCTTCTAAAGTACCCTATTCAATCCTATAACAATACAATGAAATGTCTCTTACTGTCCTCCATTTTTTCAGTTTAGTAAATGAACTCTTTGGGAGTTAAGGACATTTCTCAGATTTTTAGCTAGTAAAGTAGAAGCAGGGGTGGGAGTGAGGATTGGTCCTGAAGGCACAAGCTTAGGCTGATGGTATTACACCAAAAACTACCAACTCAGTACCATTGAGTAGGTCCCATGGTGACCCTGCAGGACAGGATGGAGCTGCCTCTGAGTTTCTGGGACCATAACTGTTTATGAGAGTAGAAAACTGCATCCTTCCCGCTGGAGTGGCTGGTGGTTTTGAATTGCTTGTCTTGTGTTTAGCAGCCCAGGACCCCAGATGATTCCTTCTCTCACACTCTATTAAGCCTACTGTATCCAAACTAGGGAAGGACAAAAATAAACTTAAATAAAGGGTTCTAATAGACAGTTCACTGCCTAGGAAATAAACTTTAAAGAAATAATAGTTTTCTGATACCTTTTTGAGACTTTCTCAACAGGTGGTCGATTTCTCCGCCATTGGAATTCTCATGGCGACAGAAGTGTGACTGTCTCACAATTCTGTTCCAATTTTTGATAACTCTAACACATAGAAGATGCTCTTTTATATTGAGCTGAAAACTGCTCCCCGATAGCTATCACCTCTTTGACCTACTTCTGCCCTTCTTTGGAATATTGATTGCGATTTCATTACATTTAGAGTTTAATTTAAGGAGAATTGGCATCCTTACAATATTGAGTCTTTCCATCCTAGAATAATTTGAAGCTCTGATTAATTCAAGTTTTCTTCAAAGATGTCCTGTGCAGGTGATTTTGAATAATGTATGTCTTTGGGAGGTACAGTGGCCTACTGGAAAAACAACTGTAGCTTTCATTTCAAAATAGTTTGGATTTAAATTCTGCATACATTTTTATTAGATAAGAAGTTGACTTCTCTGAGTCTGATACTTAATTGCCAAATTGGAAATAAAATCATCTACCTCACGTGGCAGTGCATGTGAAAATGCTTTGTGCAATGTCTGGAAAATAATTGATATTCATTAGCATTAGCTACTATAATTAATATTGATCACCCAGCCTATTCTAGCATGTGAAGAAAATATTTGACATACTCTTTCAGAAATATACACCACTATTTCATATTTTTGTTATCCATACATTATTCTCAGGATAGTCTAACATAAATACCTTGCATTTTAAGTTTCCTTTTAAGAAATAAATGTGTCCATAGAATTAGGTTTTTGCGGGCTCAGAGTCTAGAAACAGACACTACAAGTTTCAATATGGGATTCCCCAGTTATCAGCTGAATAATTTGGGGCAAGTATAACTTGTGGAGGCTTAGTTTCTTTGTCTGTTACAATGGTGGCTGAAGATAGCACTTAGTCCGACATAGAGTTCCTGTGAGTATTAAATGAGATCAACACGTGATAAACCATGCTGCTATGGGTATTAAATCATATCATGCTTATTAAAGGCACATAACATTGCCAATGTTACTACAACTATTATTCTATTATCATAATTGTTATTCCTCAGGTCACACCAGATGTGTAATAGGATATAGAAAACAGATTTATGGAACCTGTATAAAGGTGGCTTGCTCCATTGATTTAGTCTGCTCACTGGGGAAACGGCTAATCCCCACGATTAAGTTCTTTAGCAGAAATGTCACTTGTGTTACGTATCCATTCCCAGCATAACGTGACTTCTACAATATAGTCAGACCTGAAAGAAAGCAAACTTACCAGAAACACTTCCATACTTCCACAGGTCTGAGGGTGTTGTTTCTTAGGGAAGTCGAAGAGCAAAATTAATAAAAGAAGGAAATTCTTTCTTTTGTGCCCCTTCCCATTCCTTTGTATTGTTTCTATTCTATCTCATTCTGTATCTACTTAATACCCAGCCACCACCCACACCCTGTGTCTCTGGGTGCTGGAATGGCACCACCTCCACGCCGCTTGAAATTGAGATAAACTAAAATCCTCACTGTCTGCACAGAGCTAGGACTCCTTGCATTTACCAAGATGAGAAACAAGTGCATTGCTTAGCCCAAGGACTGCCCCTAAGGTGAGCATGTAGAGGCTGCAATGATGAAGAGAATGTAGGGTGCGTAGTCTTTTCATCTTAGTTTCTGATACTTGGGGTAGACCTGGTTGTGACTCCATCACGCCTATCTTCTGGAAGTCCCATGGCCTATGCATACAGCATAGACCTATGTAGAGGGTTCAGAAGACATAAGTAAAATAATTAAATTCTTTAGCCAAACATGGGCCCAACCATGATGTTGGTTTGGGTTTTTCTTTTTTCCCCTTTCTGCTCAGTGAACAGCCTTTCTCCTCTAAAAGAGGACATTTCAACGGATTATATGAGTTATTATGCATAAATCTTTGTGAGGTAGGGACAAATGGTTATTATTTTTTTTACATTTGAGAGAAAGCTTTTGTAAAATCATTGTACTTAAATTAATTGGTTAAACATAGTTATTCAAAGCTATATATGAGAGCTACAATCTCCTGATTCCCAGTGGCAGGCTGTTTGTACCTTATTATAGTTCATCTGAATATGAGAATAGGTTTGAGGTCTTATTTCTCCTGATGATAAGAAACATTTCAGAATTCAGAGCACAATGAAGCATGCATAGCCCAAGAACCAGAATATAATTAGTATCTTTTGTGTCATTATTTTAATAATGAATGAAAGGCTATTTTTTTCGATGACTCCATAACTCCCCGCAGAGTCAGTATTTATGGAAACAAGTTATCAGAAACTACGAGAAACTCAATTATTTTCTTATGATAAACAATGTGTGGAAAGGGGTTCGTTTTTGGATTTGTGTTTTGTTTTTTTTCCAGTCTTCCTTCTTTTTAGTTTTGCTTTCGTTTTACTGTTGTTCTCAAGTAAACTAACACTTAGACTGTTAATAGCTCTAATGATAAAGGGAGTTAACATCTCTAATGGTAGAATGTTCTGCGGCTGGTTGTTTGTGCTGTGCTATAAGAAATGAGGGACCCCTAGTGGCCTAGTAGCAGTGGGTTCTGAAATGGACAGCTAACCCCAAGGTTGGCAGTTTGAAGCTAGCCACCACTCTTCTGGAGAAAGACAAACCTATCTGTCTCCTCTAAGGTGCTCAAGTTGAATGAAATTAACAGTGTTCTCTTTTCCTCAGCATAAAACTACTCTGGCATTCCCTTTTAACTAAATCCTGACCTTAATTCTTAACTTTTTTCAATTTGAGAAAAATGAAAGACCAGAGCTTAGCCCTGTCCTTGGATGTTGCTATTGTGTCCTTGAATTAATCCCAACATTTCATCGGCTATAATCTTTACTGGAGCAGGTCTTTTCTACCTCAAAATGTCTGGTGAATTTAATGTGTCAATCTTTGGTCAGTAGATGATTACATAATCATTGTAGACCACCCACTCACATACATCGCTGCCTCCCCCCACCCCTGCCTCTGCCCACCCTTCCTCTGTGCCCCACCTCCCTTCCGGTTCCTGTCCTTAAATACAAGTAATGGATTATATACAAATTAGCAAAACAAATACAAGGTTTTGATCAAAATCATTAAAAACTTCTCATATTTAGATCTTGTATATCTTGCTACTATAAAATGTTGCATACCATAGAACTATAATGGTCTATAGTCTGAATAAATGCTTAGAGTAATAATCAAAACAATTATCTGTATTTTAGAAAATAGTTTTTGAGACCTCTTCTCTTTGTTTTTTACAATCCTGAAACTCAACACCTTGGAGTAAAATCTGACTGAAAATTCCTAAAATTTTAGAGTTTAACTTGGGCAAACTTCAAAATGCTTCCATTACTCTTAAAAAAAAATAATTTCTTAAAAGGTGAAATGCACTGCTGCATAATTTTATTTAATTTGTATAAGCTTTGTGTGAATATTTCTTAACAAAACCATAGTTACCTCTACAATAAGTAGGCAATCTAAATAAACTCATCCTTACCTCTAACTTAGTTAACAAACAGCACACTTAGTAACTTAAATACAATATTGCCTCTTCTCATCAGAGAGTAAAGGAAGTGAGTTTGAAGCCATAGTAGGCTCACCTCATTGCTTGTCCTTAAACACTTGTGTTCTGGAAGGTAAGAATGGGAAAGAATAAAAAAGATAAAATGTTTTCCTTTACAACTGAAATAGGGTAATAATCAGAGGGACAATATAAGAGCTCATTAGCTCTTAATGAGAAACTCTGATTTATTGGTAATGAAGGTTGGCTTTAGTAAGTCCGATGTCTTCTCATGTGCAAATGATAGTGAAGTAACAACAAAACCTGGTAAAAAATTAAGTTAAAACAGACAAAAACAGATGTCTGCATATAAAAAGAAATTGTATATTACAAATTATCATTCCATACTAGCAAATAAAGAAGACAGTTTGAAGATGGGTTAATATATAGTTTTTATGAACAGTATACCCACAAGGATTCAGTACATAGAAATTGGGTTTGGTTTGGTTTGGTTTTGCTGTCTGTACTGGCATTAGAGAGAGAGAGAAAAATGCTCTTCTTACTTAGCAGAAACCATTTCTAAAACTGAAACCAAATAAAATAATACAGGGGTGTTTGAAGAGAAAATGCATTTTACTGAATTTTAAAACAATATTGCAATATTCCCTTATATTTAATAAAGAATAATGAGAACTCTGCATTGAGCCTAATATGTGTTTAACATCCTGCTGTCTATAGCTGTGTGACTTTTAATCTCTCTCAGCTGCATGTTACACTTCTCTACACTAGGAAGCACAGATTTTTTGTTGTGGGAGTGAAACAAAATAGTATATGGCAGGCATTTAATTTTATCAATTAACCATAAATATATACTAGGTATGACTAACACATGAACATTTATATTTTGATATGTAACATTAGTATCTTTAATGATCAGTATACAGAAATTCTAATTTTTTTCTAAAATTAATTTTCTAAATCTCTTTTTATACATTCAGATATAGATGGAAGGATGGATGGATGAATAGGTGAAGGGGGGAAATGAAGGAGAAATAGAGAATTTTATTGTGTGTTTTATGGTCTACAGATAATTACTTATTTATGCACAAGAACACTGATTTTCTGCTAATTGAGGGCTGCATAAAATACCAATTGTGGTGAAGTATATTACTTAATATGGCTTCTCTACCTACAGTGTTTGTAACTTCTACCAAGTGACTGAATACCAAATATACCAAAACTGCCATTAAGTTGATTCCAACTCAGCATCCCCATACAAAGAGTTTGGAGACAAAATTGTCCCTGGAGCAGAAAGCCTAGTTTTTCCCTTTGAACTGTCCATCTTGCGGTTAGCAGCTGAGAGCTTATCCCACAGTGCCACCAGGAGAGGATTAGGCAAATGTGAAGACCCTGTGGTTCACCAGGCTACTTTGGTAAAGCGTTCCATGAGAGAGACAATCGCTGTCAGATTGGTCAAAAATGTTGGTGGGTTGAAGCATGTCTGAAATCTGCAAATAGGTATTAATCTTGGGCTGTTGATCCTGATGGTGAATCTCCCTCTTGTAAAGTTAAAGGATGCCAGACAGCAGCCCATACCATTGCACCTGGGTTTTGAGATTTTCTTTATTGTGACTCTGTTTTCACAAGAAAAGAACAGCTTTGCCTCTCTGGCCCACGCACCTTACTCACCTGACCTTGCTCCATGTGACTTCTTTTTGTTTCCATGAATAAAGAGGGACGTGAAAGGACAGCAATTTGATGAGCTAAAGAGATGAAGAATAAAAAACCTCGGAGGAGCTGTCGGCCATCCAAAAGAATGAGCTTGAAAGCTGTTTCCAAGAACGGAATCACAGATTTGACAAATGTATTCAGTGTAAGGGAGAGTACTTAGAAGGTGATAAAGTTGTTTTGTAAAAACATTTAAATAGTAGCTTTGGAAAATAAATTCTGGGGCTTTTTTTGGTACTACCCTTGTATGTTTTAAAGCAAACTGCATATATTTAAATATATTTCTGTCCCTTATTATGTGTGACTTTGGGCAATGTAACCTCTCAGGGTCTCATTCTTCTTATTAGTAAAAAGTGGATGATAATAATAACACCTACTTCATGAAATTATGCATAGGATTGTATTAGTTAATATTTCTAAGATTGTGTGACAATGAGGTTTTGTGTCAGCTTGGCTGGACCAGGATCCACTCTAGTGTAGCAATAAGGTCTCCCAAAAAAGGTGCAGGTCACATGGCCTGATGATGTCTCCCTTGGGGTGTGGTCTAGTTTATATCTATAAATATACTGTGAAGACATGGCTGTCCCTCTTCCTCCTACTGGCCTGGATCCTGCATCTGTTCTCTTGGTATATGTCTCTACTGCCTGTGATATTATCTGGGAGCTATTCGCGACCTGTCACAATATCTGATCTGGCCATTCATTGCCACCTCCACCAGCCTGGGATCTTTCAGCTCCCTAGCTTTGCAGCTTCCAGCCTGGCTTCTTATCCCCAGGCAGCCATCAAGTCAGAAAAAACCTCTAATGTGATATCTGACATATGGACTAGAAACAAATTAGACTTAATTGTTTCTACAACTGTGTGAGCTATTTTTCTTGATATTAGCTTATCTATATAAGTGCCACTGGCTTTGCTTCACTAGAAAGCCTAGTCTAACACAGGTTCTTAGAATATTGTCTCATACAATGGTAACCTGTGTGCTTGTTAAATATAATAATTGGGGGACCTCGTGCATTCAACCTTTTTTCTTAATTTTCAATTATATAACTTTCATTATTTAGGAAAGTGGGACACAAACTTTCTTATTGTAGTAACTTTAGATTCTTATGAATTTTGAAGATTCATGAGGGCTTTTAAAAGGTGGATTACATATATATTGATGTTTATCATATTAGGAATTAGGGCAGAAATATTTTAAAGCACTTGATTAATTTGAAAAACTTTAATGAACTCACATTGTAGCAAATGCAACATATTTTCATGAAAAGTATATACTTGCTTTAATAGCATACAAAGAGGCAATATTTACATTTTTAAAAGTCCATTTAATGTCTAGCTTAATGGTAGATAACTGAATTCCCATAACTGTATCTGCATTTCACCTAATGTGATATGTCATTCTCTTTGAGCTCTATAAGAATACAATTTGGTCTCACATAGATATATAATGTGAAAGCAAGAAAAAATTAATAGTCTTTCCAGATATTTCCAAATATTCTTGAAATTTCACTAAAATTAGACAAAATGTAGTTAGTTAAATAGTTGTTACAATATGAAATATGAAACCATCTCATAATTTTACATACTTTTTCATTAAAAGCCCACTGATTTTCTTATATTTTTGAATACATCTTTTATGAATGTGGCATTATATAATATTAGGTACTAGTGATTCAGACAACACCGATTCAGTGATGTTTATGTATTCTGTTCATACATTTCAATATACAGAAAAAATTCACATTTGTAATTTCCAACAACTTCCTCACAAAAAGTCTGAAATATTAGGATTCCATGAAATTTCCTTGTAGAACACAGGACCAACATTCTAAATGTCACTTTATATCACAAATTTTATCATTGACGAGATAGATCGCCAGTTGTTTTCCTTAAAGTGACAAACTGACTCACTTCCTCACGCTGCGGCCCTTTCATACAGTTCCTCATGTGGTGGTGACCCCAACCAGAACATTACTTTCTTTGCTACTTCATCACTGTCATTTTGCTATAAATCGTAATGTAAATATCTGATATGCAGGATGTATTTTCATTGTTACAAATTGAACATCATGAAAGCACAGTGATTAATTACAAAAAACAGTATGCCACTATATATTGTGAAATATTTATTTCTAATGACAAGTAAATGAAATTTTGTCTTGAAGCATGGTGTCGCATGGGTAACAGTCTTCACGTGGGGTACTCATATGTGGGCATATCTACATGTGGGTGGACCCATCTGGAGACGAATAGAGGGGTGGTGTTTCAATTCATAAGACCATTGGAAATAGGTCTTTTCCCACGGTTTTTGGTGACCCCTGTGATAGGGTCATTCAACCCCCAAAGGGGTCATGAACCACAGGTTGAGAACCACTGACTTAGAAGCATCTATACATATTTCTCCAACCACTTGTCCATCAGTTTGATGTGTGGTTGCTTGGGGGTTGCTATAATGCAGGAAGATATGTCACTGGTATCTCAAATGCCAGAAGGGTCAGTCAAAATCAAGTTTCAGTGGAACTTTCAAACTAAGACCAGAATAAGAATAAGGAATAGGCTATCCACCTCAGATGAATTTGCCACGGAGACTCTTTTGGACTGCAGAGAAGCACTGTTGAATGCTGAAAAGCCCATGAATAGAAGAACACAGTCAGAGGAAGTGGCAGAAGAGGAGGCCCTTGGGTCAGAAGGTACTCAGAATATGACTGAGAAAAGCTGCTTTCTCACAGTGGAGTTGACCTTAACGACGTGGCTGAAGTAGATCCTGCTGCAGCCATGCCTTTGATGCTTTCATGAAATGAAGGGCCACCACTTGAAACAAGAAGACACAGCTGCAAATATCGGTTAATAATTGGAACTTGGAATGTATGAAGTATAATATAAGCAAATTAGAAGTTATCAAAAATAAAACTGAACTCATAAACATCAATATGCTAGGCATGTTTAGCTGAAATGGATGGGTACTTGCCACTTTGAATCAGAAAGTTATATAGTTTGCTATTCTGGGAATGGCAGATTCAAGATGAATCGTATTATATTCATTGTCCAAAAGGACATTTCTAAAACACTGAGGAGAGAAGACCATGAGCTGTGAGATGACAATAATATCAACATAACAATGAGTAAAACAAAAGGTCACTGAAAAGACAGGAAAGAAAGAAAAGATCAAAGTGAACATTGAGACTCTGAAAGTACTCTTCAGCGTAGAGGACCCAAGGCAAATGGAAGAAGTGATGAAGTCAAAGACCTGAACAGAACATTTCAAAGGGCATCTTGAAAAGACAAAGTCAACTATTATAATGAAGTGCGCAAAGACCCAGAGTTAGAAAATCATAAAGGAAAAACATGCCCAACATATCTTAATCTGAAGGTACTAAAGTAAAATTTCAAGCTTCAAGCATTGAAAGATTCTATGGGCAAAATAATGAATGATGCCAGAAGAATCAAATGATGATGGAAACAAGGCAAAGACTCATTCTATCAGAAAAAGAACTATATATACTCAAATATAAGCCGACCCAAGTATAAGCTGAGGTACCTAATTAGTACCTTGGAAACCAGAAAACCTGATTGACTCAAGTGTAAGCCTCGGGTGGGAAATGCAGGATGTGAATTAACACAGAGACCAGAGGGGAGAGACGGAGCGCAGCCACAGACACATCCTTACCAGTTCAGCAGCCGGTGTAAGTGAATCATTACGGGTGCTTCTGTGAATTGGAGCTGTCCATGTCATAGGACGGCTCTGATTGGTTAGATGTGAGTAAACAAACATTCAAAGTCCTGCAGTGTCAGTGGATCTTTGAATGAACAGCGGAGGAATGGCAATCACCCGCGAGATGTTACACCCCACTGGGGTACCACTGACCCGTGTATAAGCCTAACCCCAGTTTTTCAGCACAATTGGCTTATACACAA
Organism: Tenrec ecaudatus; assembly: GCF_050624435.1. NCBI lineage: Eukaryota > Metazoa > Chordata > Mammalia > Afrosoricida > Tenrecidae > Tenrec > Tenrec ecaudatus. Next base: position 75,266,476 of record NC_134542.1, read on the forward strand.
GTATATAAGATAGTTGATATTTAACTATTTCATGAGGTAGCCTATAAACAAAAGCCAATGCTACTGAATGAAGAACTCTAAGCTGAACTGAAAGCGTTATGAATTGATGCAATTCCAATGGAAATGTTTCGACAAACTGATGGAGCACTGGAAGCATTCACTCATCCTTAGGCCTGGACACATGAGTGACAACTACTTGACCAACTGACTAGAGAGATCCATATTTGTGCTGGTCCCAAAGAAAGGTGATCTAATAAAATGCTCAAACAATATCATTGATATCACATACAAGCAAAATTTTGCTGAAGACCTTCCAACAACGGTTTCAGCAGTGCATTGACAAGGAGTTGCCAGAGATTCAGGCCTGTTTCAGAAGAGGACATGGAACAGGGGACAGCATTGCTTATGTCTGATGGATATTGACTGAGAGCACCAGAAAGATGTTTAGTTATGTTTTACTGCTACCAAGGCATTCAACTATGTGGATCATAAAAAATTTTTAAAAGTGAAAAGTCTTGAAAGAATGGGAATTCCAGAACACTTCATTGATCTCATGAGCACCTGTATGTGAATCAAGAGGTGGCTCTGTGAACAGAACGAGGTAATACTATATAGTTCAAAATCAGAAACTGTGTGCATCAAAGTTGCATCCTCTTGTCATACTCATTCTATCTGTATGTTGAGCAACTAACCAGTGAATCTGGATTATATCAAGAAAATTGTGGCGTCAGGATTCAAGGAAGCCTTATTAACAACCTTTGATACACAGGTGACACAACCTTGCCTTCTGAAAGTGAAGGCTTGAAGCACTTGCTTCTGAAGACCAAGGCTTATAGCCTCTAGTATAGAGTGCAACTTAATGTCAATACAACCCAAATCACTGCAACTGGACCAAAAGTAACATCTTGATAAATGGAGAAAAGATTGACTTTGTCCAGGATTTTATCTTACATGGCTCCACAATCAATGCTCATGGAAGCAGCAGTCAAGCAATAAAACAATGGAGTGGCTTGGGTAATTCCGTTACACGAGACCTCTTTAAAGAGTTGAAAAGCAAGGACTTTCACTCTGAAGACTAAGTGTGCCGGACTCAAGTTGTGGTACTTTCAATGGTCTCCTATGCACGTGACACTTTGACAGCGAATATAGAAGACCAAAGAAGAATGAGTGCATTTGAATTATGATGCTGGCAAATAGTATTGAAAGTACCATAGATTACCAAAAGAACAAACGAAATCTATCTTGGAAGAAGTACAACCAGAATGCTCCTTAGAGTCATGGATGGTGAAACATTTTCTCATATACTTTGGAGAAACCAGTCCCTGGAGAAGGACATCATGCTTGGAAAGATAGAGGAGCAGAGTCAAAAAGGAAGGCCCGGATGAGATGGACGGGTACAGTGGCTACGGGCTCAAACATAAGAACATTGTGGGGCTGACACAGGATTGGGCAGTGTTTCATTCTGTTACACAGGATTGTTGTAAGTTTGGAACCTTGTTGATGACGCCTAGCAACAACGTACATATTTCTCATTTTCTCACACAGAAAACAAGATGTGTAATGAGGATTGAGACCATGAAAGTAATAATTTTCACTGCTTCATGAAAGATAGTTCCAAGTAAAACTGAGCCATTCATCTGTTCTTATTCTGAGTGTGTGGCAGAGAAGAATTAAGTTACTGCAAGTACAGAGGTTCGTGCCATGGTCTTTCGCTGGTGCTAAGGTGCTAGTAGTCACCCTCAATACTGCTTGGCCATGTCAGGTAAGCACTGGCCTGCTAGTTGTAAGGTAGTGGTTCAACTCACAAGCTGTTCCTCGGGAGAAAGACGAGGCTGTCTGAGTAAAGTGTGACAGACTTGGAACCCATAGAAAGATTTGCTCTGAGGCAGAACTGATTCAGTGTTTTTATCCCCATAAACTCGTATACACACACGCACACACACACACACACACACACATATATATATGTGTGTGTATATGTCCAAAATATCAAAAATTGAAACTATTGTTTGTCCATACATTCTCCATCTAGGTCTCTACAGTTGTGGAAGGCAGAGTTTCCCGCTCTATAAACCCTCCCCTCGACATTCAGCGCTCTTCTATTCAAAGGTCCAAACAGCAGCTGGGCATCATTGCAGCACCCCAACCATGCTTCTTTCGAAGTTCATTGAGTTTGCAGAGCAGGAACAGCTCTGAAAGGGAAAGCGCACGGCTGGGGGCAGGGTGTGATAGGGTTTCCCAAAACTTCTCACAGGACAATCCTTGCTACATAAGAAAATGAACAGGTACACTGCCATGATAAAACAAACAAAAACATTCTCAGCACAACTTCCTTTGCCTCTTTTTCATCAGTGCAGTTTTCTATTCTATTAAAGCTTCGTTCTGCAAAGCTTCCATGATTTTCTTACATAATCTGAGAAAATTAATCCTTTGGGGATCCCCAAAAAGCATCTTTATTACCTTCTAACCTGACCTCTCTGCCTTGAATTTAAGTGCTCAAGAAGATTTCCTCAGAAGCTACTGCTCTCCCCCACCCCCAGAAAAAAATAACCCAACATTTTATTAGGAGCTCTTAGAGATATCATAACATTTCATAGTCAATCACATCAAGCAATATTGTACAATTGCTACTGCGCTGTTTCAAAACATTTTCTTCCTTTTTGAATTCCTTGCTAGCAGCTCTGCTTTACCCATCCCCTTTCTCCTTTGGAACGCTGCTTCCACTGACTCTTGCTCGGTCCATCTCATTGGTGGACTCAAGACTGCCCCATGGTTCCAATGGGCTGCATATGAGCTGCTTCCGTTTTGCCTGCCTGGCCTGCAAGACTGCGGTCAATGGTTTTTGCACCTATCACGCCGAAGCTTGATTAAGCCAAGACGTCCACTGAAAATAGACAATGCTAAATAAATAAATATTGAAAATGCTGAAGCATGAGAGATCTCAATTTCAGTATCTATAGCAGCAGTGGTAATTCCTCCGTCTACCCAATCCTGAACTTCAGCCATAGCTTGTACATATCTCAAATGGATGATCATGCCTCTCTTAGCAGATCTTTGATATCTCCCACACCTTTTGTAAAATACCTGACCTATCTAAAGTAGGAGTTTTATTGGGGGTGAGATGGTATTCCCATCAACTTGCTGCAATGTTCAGTGATTTGGGAATATCTCCACTTGAGGTTTATTTTGAATTTGATATTAACCCTCCTATCAGTTTCTTACTCCCTCATACCAGTTACATGGATTGATTGTGAGGATGGCTCATGACCATTCTGACTCATAGCGACCCTACCCCAAACAGAGCGAGAGCCTGCGCAGGCCTGCACCATCCTCACAATGGTTCCTATGCAAGAGCCCATTGGTGCAGCCACTGGGTCACACAGCTGCACTGTCATGTGGAACCCTTATGAACCAAAAGTGACTGGATAGTACTTAACAACAACAAATGATTATGAAATGCAGTCCATTTAAATGTATTCCAGAATACACAACAAGCCCTAAATATACAATTGAGGATTTACTGAAATTATAAGTAACTAGTGTTGTTGTTGGGTGCCATTGAGTCGGTGCAGACCCATAGTAACCTTATGCACAACAGAATGAAACACTGCCCAGAATTGCCCCTCCTCACAAGTGTTCTTATGGTTGACTCCATTGATGCAGTCACTGCGTCAGTCCATCACCTGGAGAGCCTTTCCCCTTTTTGCTGTCCCTCCACTTTCCTGAGCAGGATGTTTTTCTCCAGGGACTGGTCCCTCCTGAAAATATGTCCTAAGTACATAAGACAAAGTCTTGCCATCCCTGCCTCTAAGGCGCACTCTGGTCATATTTGTTCCAAGACATTTTTGGTTGTCCTTTTAGCACTCCGTGGTACTTTCAATATTCTTAGGCATCCCATAATTCAAACACATAATTCTTCTTTGTGTTTCCTTATTCAGTGTCTAATTTCCACATGCATAGGAGGCCACTGAAAAGACCACAACTTGGGTCAGGTGCCCCTCAGTCCTCCAAGTAACCCCCCTGCTTTTCAACACTCTAAAGAGGTCTTGTGCAGCAGCGTTACACAATGTCATGTGTCTTGACTGCTTTTTGATTTCTTGACTCCTGCTTCCCTGAGTATTGACTATGGATCTAAGCAAGACAGAATTTTTGAGAAAATCAACCTTTTCTCCACTTATCGTGCTGTTACCTATTGGTCCAGTTGTGAGGAGTTGGGTCTTCTTTACATTGAGTTGTCATCCGTACTGAAGGCTTAAATCTTGAGTCTTCATCAACAGTGTCTCAAGTACTCTTCGTTTTCATCAAGCAATGTGTCATCTGCATATTGTAGGTTATTAATGAGCCTTCTTCTGATCCTGATGCCACATGTTTTCCATATAATCCAACTTATCTGATTATTTGTGGTGAGAGACTACAATACTGAAGCCCACCCTTCCTAAATTTACATTCCTGTGTTCTGCTCCTTCAACCGTCTCCAGATCTATACACAGGTTCTGCATTAGCATAGTGTAGTGTTATGGGATTCCCATTATTTTCATGGCTAACCATAGTTTGTGTGGTCCACCCAGTTGAATGCCTTTGCATAGTCAATGAAACACAAATAAACATCTGCCTGTTATTTTCTATTTTCGGCCAACATCCACCTGACATCATCAAAGATATTCCTTTTATCACATCCTCTTCCGAAACATTCCTGACCCCCCCCCCCCATTGCACTGCTGCAACTGTTGTTGGTAGATTCTCAGCAAAATTTTACTTGCATGTGATCTCAGTGACATTGTTCCTTAATTTGAGCATTCTGATGGGCCCGCTTTCTTTGGAATGGGTACAAATATGGATCTCTTCCACTCAGTTGGCCAAACAGCTGTCTTCCAAAATTTCTGGCACAGATGAGTTAGTGTTTTATCAGATTGTTGAACAATTTTATTTGGCATCCCATTGATTCTGGGAGCCTGTTTTGGGCTAATGCTTTCAGAGCAGCTTGCATATCTTCCTTCCATACGATTGGCTCTTGCTCGTGTACTATCTCCTGAAATGTGTGAATGTCAACTAAGACTCTGTGTACTCTGTTCCTCTTTGGAAGCTTCTTTCATTGCTCAATATTTTGCCCACCATAGGGAGAACCCAGATTGAAAGTGCCATTTTAGCAACTGGTTTGCCAAACTCAACAAAAATTAAGTACCAGTTCTGCTGAATTCATGGGAACCAGCTGAAATCCACCACTGGTTATTAGTTCTTCATTTTCCCCAAATCCCCCTATTATAGTCACAAGGAATCATTAATCTAATTAATGTCTCTATAGATTTATTTACCTGAATTTCATACACAGAAAAGCATTAAAAAAACTAACAATAACAAAGTAAAACAAAAAAATCTCAATAGAAAATAAAGCAGAAAATATTAAAAACAAGAACATATTTAAAATCAATGAAGAGGGAAATCAAATGATAATGTGTTAAATTTTAATGAAACTGAATCTGCAATAATCCACTTTCCAATGTATTCTGCATGATAGCTAGTCTATTCCCATCCCCAGTCTGTGGGAAGAGAGGATTCACCATAGGCTTGCACTGACACTCAACTGAATATTAGGCTTCCACTGTCATCCAAAGCCTTCTGAAAATTTGGTGTTCATAATTTAAGCTGTGACAGCATTCCCTCCTTTGCATTTGGATTTTAGTATTTACAATCCTCGGAACACACAGGCAAGTGTGCTTCTTCCATGAGAACATAGTTGGTGCCTCACTTAAATGACTGCTGGTTGGAAGACAGGTCTCTAAGACCCCAGATGCTATTCCTTCTGATAGCTGGTCATCATGTAATTTCTTCACCACACATTACTTTCACACCCACATCTTCTGTTATCTCTTTGTGAGGACAAGCATCAATCAGGGACATGTCATAAGAACTAATTGTAATTTTTTGGGATTAGAATTAAGTGCAAGCCCAGAATTCAAAACTGTGGTTAATATATGTCTTGGATTCACCATATAGACGACATTGTAATTGTATGCCAGAGAGCATTATCAATCATCCCTCTCAGGCATCAGGTAAATCTGTTGATGTGTCATTAATTTAGCTGGTGGTAACGAATTTTTTTAAATGTTGAGAAAAGGAAAAAATAGACCAGCTTGTGCTGCAAGACATGACTTGTTAACTTGCATGGATTAAATTTAGGTGGGTGGATTCCAAGATAGCATGCCCTGGGAAAAGGAGCTTGCATTCATCTTGGTGTGTCCTAAACTCGTGGACTCAGAGAATATGTACTTCCTTGTGATTGACTAACTTCATTCAGCGTAAGGGTTTGCAGTTCCCTCTATGTCATGAAGGCTCACATGGATTCATAGGTGTTTTTTAGGGATGCATAGTAATCTGTTGCGTGTATGTACCAGAGTTTCTTTATCCATGTTTCTCCTGATGGACCGTGCTCTGAGCTTTGAGCTATTATGAGTTGTGCTGCACTGAACATGGGACAGCATACGTCTGTTCATGTTCTGTCCTTTGTTTCTTTATTGTACATGCCCACCGGGGTATTGCTGGACTCTATGGTATTTCTACTACATTTGTTCTAGGTATCTCCATGTCAATTCCCCCAATGGTTGCACATATTTACACCAGAAGTGTATAAAAGTTCCAATCTCTTTGCATCATTTTCAGCATTTGTTGTTCTCTCTTTTTGTTTTTCTTTTCTTTCAACTTGGCTGTCATGGTGGGTGTAAAATGATATATCTCATCATTGCTCTGATTTCCATCTCCACATGGCTAGTGATTATGAATATTTCCTCATGTGTTTATTTTGCCATTCAAGTGTCCTCCTTTGTGAATTGTCTATTATGTCCTTCGCTCATCTTTTTTTTAGAAAATCTTTTTATTGGGGCTCATAAGGCTCTTATCACAATCTGTACATACATCAATTGAGCAAAGCACCCTTATACATTCGTTGCACTCATCATTCTCATAATTCACCTTCTACGTGGGTTCCTGGAGTCAGCTCGGTTTCCCTTTTTTCCCCCCATCCCCCTCCCTCCCCGATCCCACCCCTGGTCCCTTGATAGTTTATAAATAATTTTTATATCTTATCTTACACTCCCCGGCGTCTCCCCTCACCCGCCTCCCCATTGCCCATCTCCCAGAGAGGAGGTTACACATAGATCTCCGAGATCGGTTCTCCCTTTCTACTCCCCCTTCCCTCCTGGTGTCGCCACTCCCACCGCTGGTGTTGAGGGGTTCATCTGTCCTAGATTCCCTGTGCCTCCAGATCCCCACTGCACTGCTGTACATCCTCTGGTATAACCAGGTCCGCAAGGCAAGGTAGAATTGGGGTCATGATGATTGGAAGGGGAGGAAGCGTTCAGGAACTAGAGGAAGGTTTTGAGTTTCATTGTTGCTACGCTGAACCCTGAGTGGCCCATCTCCTCCTCACTGCTCATCTTTTAATTGGATTTTTAATTTTTTTTCTTGTGGAGGTTTTGCAGAATTCTATAGATTTCCATAATTAGTCCCTTGTCAGAATTGTCTCATTTTGTTTAATTGATGAAGTCCTTTTATGTGCATCTGCATTTTATGTTTAATAGTCATCTATTTTGTCTTCCACTGTACAAGACAGATATTGAGATATCCTTTTTGAACATCAATTAAATGTCCTTCCTCTTGATTGATTGATTCCCATCATAGTAAACCATGTGCTTTTCTGATTAAAATGTCCAACACCAGTACATTTTCAGCTCACTAATGCCTAGAATGTCGATTTTTATTCATTCCATTCATTTTTTTACAACTTCTAATTTTCTAGATTCATACTTGATACATTTCACATTGTGATATTAATAGATGTCTGGAGTTGTCTCTCCTCATTTTGAGCCAGGCCTCATCCACAAACAAAGGTCCCAAAAGCTTGACTCCATATACAACATGATGGCCAAGTCTACTTTGAGAAGGCAGCTTCTCCTCAGCCATATTTTGAGCATCTCCCGAACATCAGGGTTCATCTACTGGTCCTGTCTTGGTGATGTTCTGCTTAGTTTCCTGGGGTTTTCAGCGTCTGATGATGTTGCTTGCAGCTCTGGTGCAAGGTTTTGCACAGCCAGTTTCTCAGAAGAGGGCAATCTATTCCTTCTTTGCGTTCGTTTCTTAGTCTGGAAGCTCTGCTGACACCCGTACACTTTGGGTGACCCAGCTGGCATTTGAAATGCCAGAGACAGAGGGATTTATCAGATCAGTGAATTTAGGAACTATGCAGATTCTTAAGACATCGTGGATAAGAAATAAGATTAGAGGGAGACAGAATACATTACATTATTGAAATAGCAGAAGTGATCAAACATAAAAACCTAGTTGAGTTCTTCAAAATGGGATAGTAGAGTTGTGCATATGACATTTAGCTATGCAGACCCCAGCCTTGGTGCACAAGCTATGAACCTATGCTCTTACCTTAGTAATATGCTAATGAGAAAAACTACATGCCAGTCAAGAAGGGAGCAATCAGAGGTGGAGTAAGATATGCACACACGATAATGAGTTCCTCTTTGAAGGAAGTTTGAGAAAACACTTCGGAAGACACTTGCACTGTGAACAAAGGATGAAATTATATAGTGGTCTTGGACTTGTGACAATGTTGCCTGTACCCAATAGATAGATACATTTTCATACTTCTAAGGTCCTGCAGGCCTGTCATATTCCCACTGACTGGGATAGTGCAATATATACGGTGAATTCAACGCAATGATGCACCTGTCCTGTTTGATGCAACTTCTGAATGGAGTAAAGCCCAAGAGAGAATAAGCTATGTAAATGTACGGTTGCCATGCCCTCACGGAAGCTTTAGCAAATGAAATGAGATCACAAAGTTTGTGGGGTGTAAATAGAGACTTTCTCTATAAAGTTAGAGCATTAAAAAGTACTGACAGCTGGAAACAAATATCAAAAGTGTGATACATGTTTGAAAAGGAGTCGATGGAAATGTTACTGATATCTTAGAAGTAGCACTTACCTTTAAAAGAGTTTCAGAAACAAGTGGAAGGACGGAGGTGTATTTCATACATCAGATGCTGAATAGAATTGATTATGGTGTGCCCTGGCGGTACAGTGGGTAATGCATGGCTGTGAACTCCAAGGTCAACCATTCAAAACCATCAGGCACTCTTCAGGAGCAAGGTGAGACTTTATTTCTGCCACAAGTTGGAAATCCAGAGGGGAACCTTTCCTTACAGGGGTACAATGAATCAGAATTGACTTGATGGCAGTGAGATGCTTGATTCATTTCTTAACTTTGGTTGGTGATAATATGGATTAAAATATAAATGATTGCAAAGAGTTTTAGGGAAATCCATAGCTAACAAATACATCATGGGTTGTGAGATATAACCGTGATATATTAAAGGATACCTCTAGTTTTCTTTTCTTTTTCTTTTTTCCTTATCCTAACCCTAACCCTAATACCTCTAGTTTTCAAGCTAACATTAAAGAGGACAGTAATTCAGTGTTACATTGTGTAGGGCAAGGGGCATAATCAGAGTTTGAATATTTGATGGAAGTAAGGAACTGACTAAATGTCATTTGTATACCTCCAATTGAACAAGAGAAAAACAAAACCACTAGTCTTCTTCAATTAAAATTTCAGCCATTTGACAACTGGCTAGTACTCTGTTTTAGGGAAATAATTGTTTATTATTTTGATGACAGGGATAGCATCCTTGGCAGACTACTATCCTTATGAATCTGATAGTTCCCATATCAGTGATAACTTGTGGATTGGTCTGTATAAAATGATTTTTGGTGTTGGTAGCATGTTTATTTCCATTATGGAGTAGTTTTTCTAAAATACAAGAACTGCATAGTGCAAATATATTAGAAGATGAACAAGTCTCTCCTTAAAATTGTATTTTGGCAATCATATGGTCTCTAGTCTTTCCTTGATTGGGTCTATTTTTCATCTGTTGATGATTGTCAGTAGCAGTGCTTATGCTCTAATGTTCAATAGGCATATTTTACACATTGGTAGCAATACATTACAGGCTCTTATTCACCTTGCTTTGATCTCCAGGTCCAGTGTTAGACACTAATTCTGGCTATTTCGATCTTCTATCAGATTATTGATAGTCTGAGCCTAATACTTGTTTTCTACTTGCCCTTTTATAAACTTGTGTTGACAGGCCATTTCTTATTTGTCAAAGTCCTTTTGAATTAATTTCCTCTTTTTTCCTACATAACTAGGTTATTGGAAAAATCTAATAAGGATACTTTCTCTTCCATCATTCAACGCAATGATAAACATTACTGGAATCAAGCTGATCCCAAAGGAGCATACTTCAATAGGTCTTATCTTTCTTCTGGTATATACAACATTTTTCCCTTTGAGGAATCATATGGCTCGACAGTTCAGCCTTGTAATAATGTATCTCATAAATGATAGAACTTTCAAAAATATCTTCTTTCCTACTACTGATGTCCATCAGTTTAGAAACCATTTGTCTTATGATGCTATTCAAATGGTGCTGTCGAGTGAGTATAAAGGTCTAGGACGTCTCAACACATTTCTTCCTTAGGAAGAATGTACAATGTTATACATGCAAGACCAAATATGTGCTCCCATTGATAGCAATGCAGCTTTAAGATGTTACATTGCATCATCTGATTGTGCAAATGAGCCATCAGAAGGTAAATGGTCAAGTGAGCCTCTGGTGAGCCTGCAACCAAGTTTGGTTAATTTATGGTCTCATAAAAGGATCCCCGTGAAGTTTGTGATGTATCATACAATGACACACACATTTCTGGGGAATACCTACGTGCTTCTTCTAGTTGTACTTTTGGAAGCTCCTGAATCCCATGAAGAACAATTTTCAGAAAGCGATAGGTGAGATATCTCTTTAATGGCAGATATGATTTGATGAGGACAAAATTCAAATGCTAATACATGTAATAAAAAGTATGTGTATTCAAAACAGATTGAGTTAAATGTATATTTCTATGTTTCCTTGGATCTGACACTCTGATGAGGGAGGTGTTTAGTCACTTTACTGTGCAGTCACTCACTGGCAACCCCTAAAGAACTGGGCATGGAGACAAGAATCTGTGAGCACTTTCTAATTGTAAAGTGAGTAGACCATCTTTACAGCGTCTCTTTGATATTCCTCTAATACAGTATCTGATAAGCTATACACATGAATTTTAATATTGAAAGTATTAATTCAGTAGTCATATATCCAACATATCAGTTCAAATCATCAATGCGTCCAGGCAAACAGTTGGAGAACTGGTCAGCATCTCGTGTGCTGTCAGAAGCATGCCAGTGGGGCACTACGATAATTATGGAGCAGAATACTGTGTCCCAGAGATTCTGATTCACTCAATGCTGCACATTGTACTACAGGATCTTCTAAAGGGCAATGCTCAAATTGTGGGTGTAGTTTTAAAAATATAAAATGATTTTTTAAATAATTCTTCAATCATTTAAGTTAAACATTAATTTCCAAGAATTTGTCACTAATATTATTTGAAGACTGAGTATTATAGAATTATTGTGGAAAAATAATAGGAAAACATTAAGTCAATATTACTAGAACTATGGAATAGCATCAGATATTTTTGGTTTAACAATCATTCGTGTAAGCTCTCCCAATTCATCCAGCATGGCTCCCAATGCCTTAGAAAGGTAAACTTATTTAAAACCCAAACCAACCGTTTAATTAGCGTCCTATGAGTATGGTCCCCATCTTCCAGATGAAGAAACTAAGGGAAAAGGAGGTTAAATAACTTATCCTTGATCATGATACTAAAGTGGCAAAACTGGTATTTGAACTCAGATAAGCTGACTAAAATTTATGATCTTAGCTCTTACTCAAGGCTGGTAATTATAGAAGAATTGAAGGCTTACAGCAGTTGGTAAATCTGGTATATCTCAAATTTATTAGTTTACTTTTGCCTTATTCAAAAACTCATTCTGACATGATAATCATAAGCAGGCCCATAACTTTTGATGCATATTCTAATATGGAAACTATATTATTTTCCAAAGTCTTAAGAAGAATAGCTCTATGTTTGGAAGAAATTTCTAAGTAGATAAGTAGGATTATTACCATCAAGAAAATCATTAGAAATGCAGCAATCACTGGTGAGACAAAAACTATCACCTTTCCAAAAGCAGTGTTATCACAATAGACAAATAATCTTGGAAAGAGTAACAAATCATAGGTCCCTTCAAATCCGGGACACCAAGTACCGTGCTGTGTACAGAGTGGAGTAAATATTGGTGATGGATGGAGATTTCTTTCAGCAGTACTTCCATTTTTTAAGTGACACAATTTTATCCCTAGAGGTAAATGCTGAGGTAAATTGTTTTCCGTACAGAATGTCCAATCAGAAAACTTCATATACTTAGGTACCCAGAGCCTAACATAGAATTTTTTTCCAGACAAAATGATTGCAGTGTAAGCTGGTTAAAGGCAAAATTGCCTTGTCCTTGGCTTCCCCTTCCCACGTCTTATTTTCCCAATCCTTTATCAAAAACTCATCTCTGAAAATAAGTGGATCAACAGCCGAGGTGTACATAGTTCAGTAGAAGACTCTACCCCAGTTGTAATTCAGTCCTAACAGGAAATGTAGGAATGAGTCATTTTGGCTTAATAAGTAATTGAGAGTAAATATTTTCATTGCACAAGAAAGCACTGCATTTCTGTAGTCATACAGGAAAAAGTGCCTCAATTCAAAAACTCAATTCACTGCCATTGAGTTGATTCTGCCTCATAGCAACCTTATAACACAAGAAAATCTTTGGAATTGACGAAAATCTTAGAAACGCCCCTATGAATTGCTGAGACTGAAACTCTTTCCAGAAGTAGAAAGTCTCATCTTTCTCCCAAGAAGCAACTGGTGGTTTCAAACGGCTGATCGTGTGATTAGCAGCCCAGTACATAACCCACTTCTCCACATTCGCACGCCACCATCAGTGTTGGTTGTTCCTATATTTACTTAGGATTCATGCCAAGAGAAGGACCCCTCATGGTGCAGGGAATTCATCACAGGGCTGCTACCTGAGAGGTCGGCAGTGGGAGCCCCCAGTGAGGCACCAGGGAAAGCTGATGCTACCAACTCCCGTAAGGAAGCCGTTTCCGAAGCCCCCAAAGCAGTTCCCTTCTGTCCTAAGAGCGTAGTCACCTGAGAACAGAGGTTCGCTTCGTGCAGACCACGAGGTGCCCTGCACACTTCAGCTGGTCTAAAATGTAACAAACTTCTCCGAATGGGTGGTAGGGAAAAAAACAAAAAAAAAACTGCCACATCATTCTGTTCCTTAGGAAACCAAATGATGGTTGACAATGAAATTCAGGCTTCTGATTCTTATTAAGGCTGAGTATGGAGACTTGATTAGGCCTATCTATAATTGCACACTGCTTGAATCAAGAATGTCAAATAATGGGGCAGGACCTCTCTAGCTAGGGAATCAACTTACAACCTCGGTGGGTCCATGAACGGCCTGGTCATGCAGCACTCAGCCATAAATTGTCCAGAGCTTACCCTGCTATAAAGTGGTGGCAGGACATTTTTATGTCAAGTGTCAAAAATTGAATGTTTTTGAAGCTCCAGCTTATCCTGAGAGCTCCAATGGTAGAGGAAAGAAAGGGAGGGGCAGAGTGAAACAGCGACAGAAACAGACAAAGGATAAATATGAACGAAGGATTGTGGTTGTGACTGAAGTTTATGTACACCTATATCTAAAATGATAGTTTAATGAAATTAAGTCTATCAAATCCATATTTGGAAGTATAGAAAATTAATGAGTTTAATTAAAATGTTAAATGTTTAACCAAAATGAAGCTTTGGACTCCCATAAAGAGTTGGGGTCTCAGCAGACCAGCAGGGCAGTCCTGGCTGTTCCATGGATCACTCAGAGTAGGAATTGGGTTGATGGCAATGAGCATTTTGAGCAATTTTTTTTAAATGTTGGTGATTATTTCTAATCTAGAAATAACATAAAAGGTACACACTTTTTAGTCTTTGCATTGAAAAAAGGTGTGCCTTCAATGTATTACATGCATAAATTTTATTGAAATATATAGCTAATTCTATGCAGTCCAGTATATTTGTTTCAGTGATGTTGAATAGACATATTTAGAAAATATAGAGTAGTATGTGTTTATGATGGGATGTTATGGTTGTAGGAAAATCTCGTCTTGTCCTCAGTTATTAGAATCTCATGATGGTTATCAGTTTCACGCACAGTTTCATAAACTAGAAGCAGGTCTAGTGGTAGTCACACAGATTCAAGAGATTTAACATTTACACTAAAAAGCAGCGAGCCTAGCAGAAACGTCATGACTTTCCGGGTTTTTTAGGATGAGTCAGCATCAATTTGATGGCAGTGAGCTTGGGAGCTTTATAATGCAGTCTATACCCCATGTTTGCCACACTTCTTAGGTCTAATTCTGTCTAGTTGACTTTGCCTTAACTCTGCCCCTTTTTGTGTTCTCCCCATTAACTTGGCATTTCTGGTAGTGGTTCTACTCACCACAACCTTGGTGTTGACTTACCTTCTCTTTCAACTTAATCTCATGATGCGAATCATACTAACACTTCCATTTCCTCCATACTAGCTCCCATTCTGTGATAACTAAAGCTGTGTTGACGTTGTTGTTATTGTTAGGTTCTGTGGAGTCACTTCAACTCAGTGATTCCATGTAACAAAACATATTTTCTAAGTAGGGGGATGATGAATTGGAAACGGCTTGATGAGAATGGGTGGGAGAATCTTCATGGGGGCAGAGTGCAAGGTCTCTCTCTGGCTTCTCCTCACAGAGCAGTCAAACGGTTCAAACACTATCCTTTTGATTAGTACATGAGTACTAGTGAGTCACCTGGGGCCTTTTAAAAGGTACACAGCATTAATTGTGTCCAACCAAACAAAAAACAAACTGACTGGCATCAAGTTTATGTCAACTCACAGTGACCAAGCAGGACAAGGTGGAACTGTGCTTTGGGTTTCTGAGGCTGTAAGTCTGTAATTCTTTACAGTACCTGAAAGCCTCATCTCTCTCCAGTGGAACCACTGGTAGTTTCAAACAGCTGACCTTTTGGTTAGAAGCCCAACTTCTAAGGAGATAGACAATTTGTTCTTAATTAGGCCCAAACTGGTGATATAGCCTTGATAAAGTATCTGGTTCTTTATTTCTTGGATTATTTCTTTTGAAATGGAACGGCTAGATTTTATGGCTCTTAAAAATCTCTGATATTATGCTCCAGTTTAATGCAACATTGTTTGATTCTGTTATGTTATCAGTTCCCAGGATAATGAACCATTTGAAAGTGGATAAATATCAAATATATCAGAAATGTAGTGCCAAGGCCAATCAATACTTTAAGATGACGTAAGAGCATTCTGGTTTAGACACTAACTAAAAGCCAACAAGTCATTTGCAGCGTGGGCTTCTCTAGTATCTTCCCACAGCATGATTTTACCAGAGCTTACAATCCTTTTGGCTAGCTCAGGCTTGAGTCAATGCGATGTTAGCATCATGCTATCTGCATTATTATTTCAGCTTTGAACTCACAAAACACCTACAAGGAAAATGATTGTTTTTGACATTATTTGACTTTCTTGATTCAAGAAAGGTGTAATTATGCCCCTGATCAAGTTACGGTAGACATCTGAATCCAAGAGACATACCACATATGGAAGCTTTATGGTTAATCAAAAGCAGATACAACTGGACTTTTCTAACCCATTTTGTATTCTGAGCCATTTCTTTTTTTTTTAACAAAAGCATGAGAAAACTACACATAGACATATGTCAATATATAATTGCTGTTTCAATTAAATATAGAATTAGAACATGCACATCACTTCCAAATTTGCAGTGTAGCATTATGATGGCTTTTAGATTATTACATTGCATTGTAATTATTGTATACATTTATCAGTTACTGAAAACTCAAGTTGATCATTTCTCATGATAGTGAGCCTTAAAAATATCCCACCAATTCAGTTTAAAAGTATTCTCAGAAATAGAAACAGAAATTCTAGACAATAAAAAAATGAGTGGAGGGAAACCGTGTAAGATATGACAAAATAATAATAATTTATAAATTGTCAAGAGTTCATGAAGAAAGGGGAGTGGGGTGGGAGGGAGAAAATGAGGTGCTGATACCAAGGGCTCAAGTAGCAATCAAATGAGAATGATGCTTTGAGAATGATGATGGCAGCAAACGTACAAATGTGCTTGACACAATGGATGTATGCATGGATTGTGATAAGAGTTGTACGAGCCACCAATAAAATGATTTTTTAAGGTTTTCTCAAGACACAATAAAAATTAAAACTATCAATCTGTTGTATTATAGCCTTTTTCAGGCTTTACATTTGAGGCACTATAACTATTAGGCATTTTTCATATCACAAAGTAAAGTTTCACAGAAAGATAAGTTATACATTCTTACAGATATTTTTATTTATGTTCTTGTCCCTAATTCTGGTCTAAACTAATCTAGTTCCACGATTCATTCTACTATTGCTCCTTAAATTGACAGAAGTGTCTTAAAATCAAAAGAAAATTAGCATTAAGCAAGACCCACTGGAACTAACCAGAATTATCATAGATGTTAAAGTATTTGTTAATGTGAAGAAGTAAAGACTACAGCTAATATCAACCCTCCAAACTTACCTAACGTGTGAAAAAATGATGAATCATTTATATGCTTTATAAACAAAAGGTCATTATTTTCATAAATTGAGATAATTAGCATAAAAGGCAGGATATAGGCACCTCAAAAATGAAGTTCTTGATTCGTTAATACATAAAAATTCTATTAAAATGGAATATTCAAATGGATGATTTAGAAAAATAAGTATGTTGCACAGATGAAAACATTTAAAGGATGGCAAAGAAGCAATATGGTTTCCAAACAGAAAATTTGAACCCCTAAAATCAATTTTCAACATAGTTAGTTGAATAATTAAATATGTATAAAATAATGGAGAAATTTGCACTGCAGTCAACCATAAAAATAGAAGAGGTCTTAATATTTCCTGACAAAAAATTATATGACTGATTAGTGATATCTTCCACCCCCTAAAAACAATCGGCTTTTTTACTACTATAAATTTTCAGCATAGAAATGATCACATCCTTAGTGTTCCATCTTTTTTCATCGATCTATTTCCCTAATCACAACTAACCGTTTTTCAGTTTGCCCACGGTGGTGGCGTGTGCGTTGCTGCGGTGCTAAAGGCGCTTGCAGAGTACGAAGAAGAAATTGTCTGTCCCCTTCAGGGGAACTAGCCACGGCAACCTGAGAGATGGCACTGAGACACTGTCCGTTACTAACACCTATGAACAGAAGCAGATCATTGTCTGCTAGGACCTTTCCAGATTGATCTTAAATTACAATGCTATCTGAGATAATGTCCATCTGCATTGCACCACCCCCAAAAATAGTGCTAAAGAAAATTAAGCATTTTACCAAAGTCTCAGACTGGAAGAGATTCAGATTTGTACCAATTCCAAGGAAAGATGAGCCAACAGAATGCTCAAGTTACAGAAAACTATCACTGAGATGACATGCAGGTAAAATACTGCTGAAGATCACCTAATAGCAGTTGCAGTAATACACTGAAGGGTTCAGGTCAGATTCAGAAGATTTAGAGCAAGGAATATCATTGCTAATTTCAAATCGATCTTGGCTGAAAACAGATAATACCTGAAAGAAGTTTACTTGTGAATCATAAATATGGACCACATTGAGATTAATGGGAATTCCAAAGCACTTCATTATTCTTATGCAGAAAATAAATATGAACAAAGAAGCAGTCCTTCCAACAGAAAAAAAGAAGTAATGCATGGTTTAATATCATGTTTATCAGGGTGGTACCTTCTCATCACACTTACTCCATCTGTATGCTGAGCAGATAATCAGAGAAGCTGGATTATATGAAGAAGAAAAGCATCAGGAATGGGGGAAGACTTCTTAACAACTTCAGATGTACAGAGAGCACAACCCTGCTTGCTGAAAGAGTGGAGGACTTAAAGCCCTTGCTGATGAACAGCCAGAATTGTGCCCTGTCTTGAAGTTAAACAAGCAGCCATGAGCAGGGAAGCAACATACCCACATAGAAGAAGTACACCAACCCGTGTGATCACAGGTGTCGATGGGATTGGGTATCAGGCATCAGAATACCCAAAACAACCATTTAGATGTGAATGAGAAGGGTAAGAATGGAGACCCAAAACCCATCTATAGATTATCAGACATCCCCTCACAGAAGGGTTGTAGGGAAGGGAGGAGCCAGCTAAGGTGCAGTATAGCACCGACAAAACACTCAACATTTCTGTAGTTACCTTCATGTTTTCTCCCCATGCCCCCCTCCCACTATCATGACCCCAGTTCTATCTTACAAATATGGCTAGACCAGAGCATGTACACTGGTATAGATAAGAGCTCTCAACAGACTGAATCCAGGACAGATAAATTCCTCAAGACCAGTGATGAGAGTAGTGATGCCATGAGGGGTGGGGGGAGGTGAGAGAGAAGGGGGAGAAAGGGAGAATCTATTGCAATGATCCACATACAACCCCTCCTCACCCCCAACCAGAGTGACAAACAACAGAAATGTGGGTGAAGGGAAATGTGGGTGGATGGTCTAAAACATGAAAATAATTTATAAATTATCAAGGGTTCATGAGGGTGGAAGTGTGGGGGAGGGAGAGGGTGAAAGAGGAGCTGATACCAAAGGCTCAACTAACAGAAAATGTTTTGGAAATGCTGATGCCAACATATGTAGAATTTTGCTTGATACAATCGATGTATGACTTGTTATCAAAACTGTAAGATCTCCCAATAAAATGATTTATTAAATTTTTTTAAAGAATTGTATCATTTAAAAGGGATTACAACTCAATTTAAAAAAAACCAAAATCTTTCAACTAGTCCAATAGATAAAATATTCATAAATAAATAAGATTGAAGTGCTCAGGAATTCCTCTTGGACCACAATCCATACTCATGGAAGCATTGGTCAAGAAATCAAATGAAGTATTTCATTGGGCAAATCTGCTGTGCAAGGGCCACTTTACAGTGTTGGAAAACTAAGATGCACCTGATACAATTGCCTTATATGCATGTGAAAGTTGACTATTGAATAAAGAAGGCTGAACAAGAATTGATGCACTTGAACTTTGCTGTTGGCAAAGAATATTGAAATTACCATGAAATGTTGTGTCATTCCAGGTGGACTAGAGAAAAAAATTCATAGACACTCGTATGTGTATAAGAAAGAGCAAAAAAATAAAAAAGAAAGAGCTTGCTAGAAAAGAGGAATTGTATATTTAAAAAACAGCCCAGCCCAGTCCAGATCAAGTCCATCATCAGTCCAATATTAGCCCATATTTCCGATACTAGTCCATAAATTCTTTCCTCTTTAGACTCACACAGCACATGCCACGATGTCAAATGCAGGCCAGTGAGTAGAATGTCTAGTGGGCCAGTGGCAGTGGAAGAATCTCAGCTCTAGAACGGGTCTCCACATGTCTCCTTCAGCTCTCTGAGTGTCTCGACTGCAGGAAAGGGAAGGCAGAGAGGGTGGGTCTGGCCTCCAGTGAGCTATTTATCGCAGTCGCACATCCAAATCAAGCTGCAACCTGACAGGCTAGACTCCACCCTTCCACTTAAGCTGCCAGGAGATTCTGTGACTGCCACAATGGCCAAATTAACAAATGGTCTGTCGGGGAAGAACTGTAACCTGAATGCTCTTTAGAAGGATGCTGAGCATTCATCTCACCTATTTTGACCATCTTATCAAGAGATGCCAGTCGCTGGAAAGGGACATTTTGCTTGAAAATGAGGGAATTGCCAAAGAGATGGGCTGACACAGTGGCTGCAACAATGGTCACAGATATAACAGTAATTAGTCGAATGGGGAGGCTCAGACAGTGTTTGTTTTGTTGCATATCGTGTCACTATGAGTCGGAACTGACTTGTTGGCTCCCAGTAGCAACAAGTATGCAACCCACAAAGTTAGACATTTGATAATTAGTTTGAATTTTGTTTCACATATTTCTTCCTTCTAATACGATCATTTGAGAAAAGTAGTATTAGGTTGGTACCATCTTTTTCTTCTGGTCTAAGAGTCATGGAGACCAATATTTATGTGGTCCATTAGTCCATTGAACTAGTTTCTCTGCATCTTTGGTTTCCTTCAGTTTTCTTTCCTCTGGGTTGATTCAGAGCTCTGGATTGATTGCACCTTCGATGGCCCATTCAAGAACTGTAAGATCCCAGGCACTACTCGCTAAAATCTGATGTAGAATATTGTCTTTGTGTACCGTGTCATGCCACTTGTCTTTGGTGTCCACGACACTATGATCTTAAGCCTCCAGGCCCAGGAAATGATTCCATAAAAGTGTTGGGTTTTGTCTAAAATGTTTTCATTACTTTGCCCCCTGTATGCTCTACCATATTCATGAATATATGTCCAGCAAAGATAAACACTCATGTATAAATATCCTCTGTCAAATACATATGTATAGATATATTGATTTGTGGATCTACTCCGGTTCTTTCCCACAGTCACTCGGCTTATATACCTACACATGCATCTACATGTAGATCATTATTGCAGTTACATAGGTAACGGTAATCTCTACAGCTTTTCATTCCTGCCAAATTCCCTGTGTCTGCCCCTGCCTCCGTCATGTTTTGCCAACCTCCTCTTACTGTGTAATGCCTCTCCCTTCACCCTATACAGGTCACTCTGCCCCAGCCCGTGGCTTCTGTGGCTCTCCCTCCCAACCTCGGCAATCGTCAAAGAACATTTGCTGGTTTTTAAAGGGTGAGTGCTTTGGAATGACTCATACAGTATCTGTCCTTCAGTTATTGAGTAATTTCGTTCAGCGTGTCTTCTAGGTTCATTCCATTTTATGAGATGCTGCAGAGAGGCATCAGGATTGTTTTGTGTTGTATTCCACAGTGTATATACACACTAAAGTTTGCTTAGCTATTCTATCAGCATGCATTTAGGTTGTATCCAACTTATTCCTATTGTGAGTATTACTGTGGGGAAAACTGATGGACATGGATGCACTCACATCACAGTCCTGATTTCTCTAAGATATATGTGTAGGATTGCTGGTCATAGAGGATTTCCATGAAGGAGCGTCAAAACATTTGTGAAAAATGGGAAATGTTGAGCTTTTTTTTGAAGTCCCCTTGTATTTCCAATTTGTTAAGGGTTCAGCCTGGCATTTTCCAATGTGGTTGTATCGTTTTATAGTCCCAGCAGTGGTATATTAGATGGTAAACTTTAATGGAAGAAAGCCATTGGCAGTCATTTCTAGGGCTTCTGTCTTTCTTCTGACTCTTCCTGTTTTCATTTAAAGTGAGAAAGGGAAGACAATTCTCTCATTATTACAAACTTTCTACTTTTATTGCCACTTCAGAAGGGGTTATTTTAAATTTTATTTAAGTACTTTATTATATTTTTATCATAAAATAGAGGCTTAATTAATCAATCACCTTGTATTTGCAATAAAGTGTTTGGGTACGTGTGTGTGTGTCTGTGTATGTGTGTGTATGATTTCGCCTTGCTTTATTTAAGAGGTGATCAAAGTCAATTAGGTAAATTGCACTCTCTTGCAGGTGTTTGGCCTGTGTGTTTCAGAACCTCAGAACTACCAGCTGTTAGCTGTTTTTAGAATCATGTCAATCTTGGTGTTTTTATTCTACTTAATAAAAAAGATCACACCAACAAATGTTTATTAAAACTATTATCATCACTATGTTTTGGAGTGCTACAAATAATATCAAGAAATTGGACATTTAATTACTGTATATAAGAAAAATTCACCATTGATTTGAACAGAAACTAAGAGTGGAAGACCCATGAAACAATTAGGACATAGTGCAAGGAAAACTCAGATGACAGATTTCCAAAATCATGTCTGCAATGGTAGTTACACACTGACATCAGCCCAAAATGTGTGCAGATGTTGTAAAGCCTGGAGCTTAACAGATGTAAAACCAATATCAACTTTGGGTCGGTATTTTGCGGGGGTCTTTCTCTAATTTTTTTGTGACTTTTAAAAACAGATTCATCTGGAGATTTGAGTGGTAGCATTTGGATGGGCATGGTACAGATCTACATTTCCTTAATAAGAAAGATAGAATCTATATTGCATTGAAAGACAGAAAGATTTATCTTTGAAGTAGGACAGCGGACAATGTTTGGAAAAAGCACATACAAAATCACAAAATCCAAGCTGGGTGATATTAGGGGTAACATTGTAAAAGCACATTATGTATCAAGATATCAGTATCATGTAAAGAGAGATTATTATGGAATTTGTGAGGGAATATAGAGTAAATAATTCACTGTCATCCAATCAGTTCTGACTCAGCGACCCTACAGCACAAAGAGAACTGCTGTTGTGGGTTTCTGAAACTGTCAATCTTTACAAGGGCAAAAAGTCTGGTGACTTCAACCTGCTGACTTTGTGGTTGGTGTATTCCACTACACACCCAGGGCTCCTGAGGCAGACTTAGAGAGAAGTCAGATGAAAACAAAAATATTGAGAGATCTAACAAGATGGGCATCTGAAAGAAAAGGAAATGTGTTTTCCCAGAATGCTTCAGCAAGTGCACTACAGAGTGACTCCTCCCTCTGAATAAGAATCAATGGCAGTGAGTTGAGTTTGTTGGTTTTCTGGCCACCTACTCATCAGTATGCATTTTGCCTGCTATCTTTGTCCATGATTTGCCTTTAACTCCAATTTTTCATATACCCAAGAGCTGAGTTATGGTCAATTGATGGGGTCCAAAATTATTACCACAATGCCATAGTGTGTGTGTTATGAGATACAGACAATTTTTTATATTTCCAAAATTATGAATTAAACATATATTAATTGTTTGAATTATGATATCCACAATAAAGAAAACGCTTTTTCATATTTGTTTTTTTCCTTAGCAATATATTTGTCTTTTTCTCTTAGCAATATGCTGCTCTGTTTTCTTTCTAGAAATACAGTGATTTCTCTCTTATGTTAGCTTATGTATTAATTTAATCATTACCTACCTGAAGGTAATTGTATGATTGGAAAGCAGAGTGGACACAAGGATATTTAATAGCTAAGTCTGCTCAGATTCATTGTATATTTGATTGACTGGGGAAATGACTTTCAGTTGACATCTGAGCCAACAAGTTAGCTGAAATAAAATTTTGCTTAATACCTTTGCATCAATAATCTAGGCACAGCTCCATTGATTGAGAAAGTCTGATCAATAGAGTCTTACTGACTGACTAACTGTAACTTTGCCAGACTTTCTTGCTAATTCTGCTGATGACCTTCTTACCACTGCTTCTTGAGTTCACCTTTCTTCCACTTTGAAATTCAATTTGCTCCATTTGCTGTTGTTTAACGAATTTACACATTCAATTGATTTTATTCCACCTGCTATAGTGTATTGGATGAAAAAGATCTCATCTGATCATGGTGAGATTTTAGAATTTCCAACTGTTTATATATTTATCAGATATTTTCATAGCAAATATAGTTGGGGGGAAACAATTCAGAACAACCAATGTCTTAATTGCCTATGCAATAAAAAAGGGAATGTTTCATTTTTTAATGGTGAGACAGATAGGCAAATGACCTATAGGTATTAAAGAGGATACTGGGATATTGGATGGGAAAAATAGATGCATATCAGAAATAACCCTAGATTTCAGAATAGTGGGATGAAATGGAGAAAAGACAAAATTGTTTCACTAATGGACAAACTAACCTGGTCGAATGTTCATAACTTAATTGCTTTTGGATTTAATTCTCAAAAACTTTGAAAGCTTGACATTTTACTTTATTTTGTGGCCAAGAAGATAGTCTGCTGCTGTTTGATGGATGCTGGAAGAAGACCCAAGACTCTTGGGTCACTAAAACATGACCATATGGTTCATAACAGTAGCAGTAATGTGTCATCAGGATTTGCACTGATCCTCCAAGCCCTTAATTCCTATAGAACATTATTAGCTGCAGAAGACCACACACATTCAATGTATTGCAGATGAATAACTACATTTAGTTGTCCTAATCTTTGGGCACCTAACAACAACAATGACAATCTTTTATATAAGAAAGACAAATTAATGCAACTATGATTGAGATTTCTGAACCAACCACTCATGCCAAAGATAAAAAATGGATGGTATTTCCCAACTTCTTCCAAGCCTAAAATTGATCAGACATGTAATAAAGATGCACTGATCAATGTTGGTGATTGGAATGAAATGTGAGAAACAAAGAAGGATCAATAGTTGAAAATATGGTGTTGGTGAGAGACAATGCTAAGGTTACAAGAATAAAATTTTGCAAGGACAACAATGTATTCATTGCAGATATCGTTTTTCCATGGCATTCACAGTTACTATACACGTGGATCGTACCCAAAGGAATGCACAGGAATCAAATTGATTACCTCTGAGAAAATAAATGATGGTGACGCTCAATAGCTTCAGTCAGAATAAGACTGTTGTTAACTGTGGAACAGACCATCAGGTACTTGCATGCAAGTTCAAGTTAAACTTTAAGAAAATTAAAGTGAGTCTCCAAGATCCAATTTACATTCTTGAGCATATTCCACCTGAATATAGAGAACAACTGAAGAACATATTTAACTAATTAAATATTGAAGATCAGATGAGTTGTGGAATGACAGTAAGCCATCACACGTGAAGGGAAAAAAAGTTTGTTAAAAATAAATGGTAGAAATAAAAGAGCAAAAGGAAGGTCAGAACAGACCGTTTTTATCATTTTATTGGGGCTCCTACAACTCTTATCACAATCCACGCATACATCAATTGTGTAAAGCACACTTATACAATCGTTGCCCTCATCATTCTTAAAACTTGCTTTCTGCTTGGGCTCCTGAAATCAGCTCCTCATTTTCCATCCCCCCCTCCCCCTCCCTCATGAACCCTTGATAATTTATAGATCATTATTATTTTGTCATATCTTGCACTGTTTGAAGTCTCCCTTCACTCATTTCTCTACTGTCTGTTCCCCAGGGAGGAGATTATATGTCAATCCTTATGATTGGTTCACCCTTTCTACCCCACCTTCCCACCACCCTCCCAGTACCGCCACTCTCACTACTGGTCCTAAGGGGATCATCTGTCCTGGATTCCCGGTGTTTCCAGCTCCCATGTGCACTGCTGCGCATCTTCTGGTCAAACCAAAATTGCAAAGTAGAAATGGGATCATGATAGTGAGGGTGAGGAAGCGTTTAAGAACTAGAGGAAGGTTGTGAATTTCATTAATGCTACACTACACCCTGAGTGACTCATCTCCTCCCCACTACCCCTCTGCAAGGAATGTCCAGTTGTCTATAGATGGACATTGGGTCCCCATCACGCGCTCCCCTCATTCACGCTTATATGATATTTTCCCCCCTTTGGTGCTTGATACCTGGTCCCCTCGACCCTTTATGATCACACATGCTACTGTGCTTCTTCCATGTGGGCTTTGTTTCTTCTGGGCTAGATGACCACTTGTTTACTTTCAAGCCTTTAAGACCCCAGACGCTATATCTCTTGATAGCCAGGCACCACCAGACTTCTTTACCACACTTATTTATGCAAACATTCGTCTTCATTGCTTATATGGGGAAGGTAATCCCACAATGATGGTTTTGTTCTTTGATATCTGCTACCTGATCCCTTCATCACCTCCTGATCACACAGGCTTGTGTGCTTCTCCCCTGTGGGCTTTGCTGTGTCCAAGGTAGGTGGCCACTTGTTTACCTCTAAGCCTTTAAAACCCCAGGTGCTATATCTTTTGATAGCCAGGCACCAGCAGCTTTCTTCACCACGTTTGCTTATGCACACATTTGTCTTCAGCGATCATGAGGGGAAGATAGGTATCATGGAATGACCATTTAGCTGAGCAAAGTGCTCTTGTATTGAGGGAATGTGCATGAGGAGGCCCAATGCCCACCTGCTACCCTACTACTGAACCTATAAATATTTGCACATAGATCTATTTCTCCCATAATCATAAATATATTTACATATGTACATGTCTGTATTTAGGCCTCTATGGATGCCCTTTGCCTCCTACTCCTTTCCTCTGTTTCCTTATGCTTTCCTCCTGTCCCACTACCATGTTCAGCCTTCATTCTGATTTCAGTAATTCCTCTTGGTTACATTGCCCTTGGTCTCTCCCGACCAGTCCTCCCATCCCCTTCCTGCTACTGGTTTTGAAACACTCATTGTTCTCTTGTCCCTGAGTTGGCCAACTTTGTAACTTGCTTTGCACTAAGAAAAGAATGAAACAAAAGAGAAAAGGGGGGGCGGGCCATTACCATTGAGTCAATTCAGATCAACAACAGTACTATAGGGCAGAGAAGAATGATTCCTTAAGCTTTCTGAGACTGGAACTTTCTCTGGGAGCAGATAGCCTCCTCTTTCTTTAGTGGAACCACTGGTGGCTTGCAACCACTGCCCTTTCAGTTAGAAGCCCAATGTTTACTCCACAGTGCCACCAAGGCTCCAATTGAATGCACAATAGGTAAACCAAAAGATATAAATGATGAAGTAAAAGAGTTGAATAGAAAGTTTCAAAGGGCAGCTTAAGAACACAAAGTAAAGTAGTGTAATGAAGTCTGCAAAGATCAGCAGCCTACATCGACCCAGTATCCCTCTCTGAACAGGGCTTTTTAAAATTAGTACCATGGGATAATCAAAGACAATATTAACAGAACATCGTTATGCCCCAGGGGGATGATTGGTAAGACTTTGTACCATAAACTAATAAAGAGGTATTAAAATGGAGCCAAAGGCAGATTAAAAAAAATACATAGATCCAGGATTGGGTCTTGGGTGTTCACTAAATCCCAGCTCCAACTTAAGAACAATTAGTTCTTCCATTGTAGCCCTGCTCCTATGAAAAATTGCACAACCTCAGGTTTGAAGGAAGACTCATTGACATCCTTTGACATGTAGAAGACACAACCATCCTTGCTGAAATCAAAGAAGACTTGAAGTACTTACTGATGATCATCAAAGACATGTGCCTTCAATATTAATCCCACCTTAATGAAAAGAAACAACAATTCTTGCAAGCAAAAAGCAACATCATGATAAACAGAGAAAAGCTTAAAATTCTCAAAATTTTCATTTTACATGTTTCCACTACCAATAGTCATGGAAGTAGCAGTCAGGAAATCAGACAAACCATTGCAAAATATCTCTTTAAAGTATTAAAAATCAAAGATACCACTTTAAAGATGAAGGTGTGCCAGAGTATTTTTAATCATTTCATATACATAGGAAAGATGGAGAACAAATAAGAAAGACAGGAGGAGACTTAATGTCGTTAAATTAAAGTGCCAATGAAGAATACTAAAGACACCATGAATTTCCAGAAGAATTAACAAATCTCATTTGGAAAAAGTACCACCACAATACGCTTTAGAAGTAGACATAGGGAGACTTCATCTCCCGTGTTTTGTAAATGTTATCAGAAGGTAGCAGTTCTGAAAAAATCACATCATCCTTGGGGAAGAAGAGGATCAACTGAAAGAGAAGAAACAAACAATGAAATGCATTGAGGCAGTAAAGGCAGAATGGGCAAGACTTGAGGGTGGTGCAGGACCAGGTACTGTTTCGTTCTAGTGCGTATGTTGTAGTCCAACTTGACTAGAGAAACAAATTCAATGACACACTTCTCTGTGTAAGAGAATTTTATATCAAAGAGCAATTGTATATTGAGAAAACATCCCAGCCCAGTCCATATGAAATCCATAATTCTAATATTAGCCCATCTGTCCAATACGATCCATATAAATTCCTCTGTAGTCTCATGCAGCACATTCAATGATGCCAAATGCAGGAAGATCACAGGCCGGTGGGTAGAAAGTCCTGTGGTACATAGGTTGTTATGAGTCAAATCCAACTGACCACCACCTAACAAACACATGTTCATAGGACAAGAGGACTTAAAAAACTTCATGAAATTTGCAATTAAAAAAAATTATGCATGAATTGGTTGTTTTTTTTTAAGCCAAACAAACGCCTACCAACTTATAGCAGGTCTGAAGAGGATCTGGTTTGAGGCACTAAGATAAGACATCAGTTTGAAAAAAAGCCTCATTCAGAGCAACATGGATTGCATTAAAATTGAAGCAAAACAGACATCAAATGTATGGCAAAGCTTGGATGGAAGAATCGTGAATCATTGATGCTATAAGTAAAGTTTTTAAAGACAACTACCTGAAGAAATCAGCAGTTTACCAATGAATAACTTGTTTTAAGAAGGGATGAGATAATGTTGAAGATGTCATCTTACAATATTGCTAGGGCTGCTTTTGACTTCTCTCCTTAATCTTTAAAAAATATCTAAAGGTCACTCATTTTTCTTCAGTTCATCATGTAAGAAAGATTGCATTAGAGTGGACAAGTTCCTGGGACCCTTAGTTGTTATGGATGAACTAACTGACTGGTATCATCACTTTTAGACATGTCGACCATGATGGAGCTTATGTTGAGAAATAAAATTTATGGTTTAATCTTTTATTTCCAATTTCCACAATCTTTTTGTTGCCAACCTCATAGATAATAAACATTCTTGTCCTTTGCCACAGAGGGCAAAACTATCTGTATCATTTAAGGCTTTTGTTATACAGTCATCCTTGAGAGGATAGCCAGAAAATAATCCTGCCCATGTCAACTCACAAGAGCTGTAGAAATACTAAAGACTTATGAAAAATTGTCTCTCAACTATCTGTTTTTAGGAATCTCACATTTTACAATACTGGAACAAGAATAACTTGAAACTTGAAGGACCACATTTCTCCCACTAAATCTCTACCACTCAGTTTCTTTCTTTCTTTTTTTTTAAAAAAATCATTTTATTGGGGGCTCATACAACTCTTATCACAATCCGCATATCTATCCTTTATTTCAAACACATTGCCATCATCATTTTCAAAACATTTTCTTTCGACTTGAGACCTTGGTATCAGCTTCTCATTTTTCCCCTCCCTCTCCCACCCTCACTCCCTCCCTCACCCTTGATAATTTATAAATTATTGTTATTTTTTCATGTCTTAAGCTGACTGATGTCTCCCTTCATCCACTTTTATGTTGTCTACCCCCCAGGGAGGGGGTTATATATAAATTATTGTGATTGGTTCCCCCTTTCAACCCCACTATCCCCTCCTAATACTGCTACTCTCATTATTGGTCCTGGATTCCCTGTGTTTCCAGCTCTTATCTGTACCAGTGTACATGCTATGGTCTAGCCAGATTTTTAAGGTAGATTTGGTTTCATGATAGGTTGGGGGTGGGGAAGCATATACTGATTGGTTCGTCTCCTCCCTGCAACCCTTCTGTAAAGGAATGTCCAGTTACCTACAGATGGGATTTGGCCTCCACTCCGCACACCCGCACCATTTAACATGATATGATATTTTTGTTCTTTGATGCCTGATACCTGATCCCATTGACACCTCGTAATCACACTGGCTCGTGTACTTCCTCCATGTGGGCTTTGTTATTTCTCAGCTATGGCCGCTGTTTACCTTCAAGCCTTTAAGACCTTAGACACTATGTCTTTGATAGCCAGGTACCATCAGCTTTCTTCACCACATTTGCTTATGCACCCATTTGTCTTCAGCGATCGTGTTGGGAAGGTGAGCATCATGGAATGCCATTTTAATAGTACAAAATGTTCTTATGTTGCGGTGTACTTGAGTTACCTCTCAGTTTCTTGACCACTTCCTCTTAAATGACCTTTCACTCTAAATCACTCACTGCTTTCTTCCCATGGCTCACTACAGAACGTGTCATCACACAGATTTATCTATCACTGAAAATTTGAGTTCAAACATCATCCAACCCCATAAAAGAATATCCTTCCATTTTTGGCCTCTCACGAAGTAATGGACCTGTTCTCACCTTCAAGAACTCCATCCCTTGACATTGGCACTCTATCCTTATTAAGTCACTTTCACCCTTTCCCTTTCCAGTTTACACTCCATTGTCAATTCATTCAACTGATCTCCTCGACTTCTTCATTCATTTTATTCTTAGTGAGCATTTCCCTACTAAATCTCCATTTGTAAGAAAAGGCACTGCTGTTCCCTAAGATACAGCAAGGAAGGGTACCGGGTAGTACTATACTGAATGCCGCCAACTTGTGAAGAACGGTCTGAATATAAAATCATGGTTTCCAATCTCCACTTGACTCCTCTTGCACTCTTCTTAAAGACACATACATACACAAAAACACACACACACCAACACTTCCTTTTTACATACAAAAATAGAAGCCAGTCAGGTTGACTGCTAAGATAGAACTTGGTGGAACCCCTGATCCTATGACTTATACCCATCCTTGAGGTATGACATTGAACTCATCATGTGAGAATAATGAACCATTCAAGAAGGGAAGGGCAGCCACTACCTGAGGACAAAATTCAGCTGGTTAGAAAAGAAGGTCAAATGGACACATGAACCCTAGGGAAAAAGTGGGATACATGATGGTACACTAAGGGGATTATAATGGATGAGTTAAAATACAACCAGAATATATTGATTAATGTAAAGTTGGCTGGATGTGCTGTAAACCTTCACCTAATTCATAATAAAAAGAAAAAAACAAACAGACAACCACCAAAGCCTTAAGGGAAGGAGTTGCTGGCCTGGAGGATCAGACCCGTAGTCTGGAGGGACATCAAGGTTCATTAGCATACTATGACCTAGAAGACCCTGTTCCTCATCCTACATTGATATTGATACATTGTAAGTAGACACTTAACATTCAACTACCAACTCTCCTTGTTGGAAATAAAGAAGAGGGAGGAAAATTAAAGATTGCTGGAAACACCAATTTTGCATAAACTACTAGTGGATGGCAGAAACCTCAGTCTTCAGGACCCTGGGATCTGAAGACTAAGTGGTGCCAGGCTAGCCCCTCCTACTCGTCGAAGCTCTCCCCATGGAAGATCTTAGATATAGTTGGGGAAAGATGTGAAACAAAACCACTGGTCTGATAGACTGGTGAAAGCCTCAAGGCAATGGCCCTTATTCACCTTTCAAGTCTGGAGCTAAACTCACCCCCATGGCTCCACGTAGAGCCAAATATACACAAGCCTACAAGATGAACAATAAGACCACGGTGGTACACACTGTCTAACATAGCTTCCCAAATGATTCAGCCTGCCAGTCACAACTCCCCAGGCAATAAGACATGCATGACCCATGATCAGGATCAAGTGTAGGGATTTGTTTTGTTGCCATGTTAGAGTGTTCCAGTTCCCTTTGGGGGTGGTTATCACCCACTTTGGGAAAAACTCGACAATAAATCATGTGATCAAAAGGGCCGAAGAGCCCCAAGGATAAAACTCAGAAGGCTGGGGAAGAAGGGAAAGAAAATGGAAACAGTAAATGCAGGCAGGAAGTAGGAAAAGTGCTGTTACATTGTCGATTTTCAAATCAGTGTCACAAAACAAACTGTGTTCATAAAAAAAAAGTTACCATCAGGTATAAACTCTCAACTTTCTAAGGCCAGTCTCACAATAATAGCTTCAATGCCATCCATCCTTTCACTGTTCCTCTGATTGAATGCAGAGGTCTCCATTCAACTAAAACTAAGTTGGGTTCTATGCTTTGAGAGCCTACTATTGTCCTCGATATCTTTTGCCTCCTTTTTCTGTACTAGGTGAACCCTGAAAATGTTGTTGGACACGTGGTCATACTGAATTAGGACCATTTCTATCTATACCATTATATATATATATATATAAATTCCTATGTGTATTTTATACTGACAGCACACCTCACTTTGAAGTAGTCACATTTCAATTACTTGATAGCCACATGTGGTTGGCAGCTACCACGTTGGTCAGTACAAAACTTGAGTTTCACCTTAAGAAAGTCAGCCATGTATAATAAAGCAACAAGATCAAAGAAAATTAGATTTTTCACAAAAGAACAGCAGTGCTGTACAACTTACTAGGACAGAAAAATAAACTTTAATTTCATTAAGCGAAAGGAATCTGGGCTTATCACATGCAGGTGAATCTCAACGCCTTCTGCTTCCTCAGCAATGCATGTTCTTTCTGCACTATATGTTTTTCTCCTGCCATTAACGTGCCCCAGTAAAGTGCAGTAAACAACAACAACCTCAAAGAGTTGTTATGAAGATTAGAAAAGGTTACTAGTGCTTGACATATATAAATACTATGTAAATGTTAGTTATATAAATCTTCCTATGACATTTAAATATTCAGGGCTTTTTCATCTTGAAGAAGACTTACAATAGGAAGTTCCTCAACAGCATGTTAACTAGTCTTTTGAGGAGAATGACACAGTGGGTTAGTCAATGGACTGCCAGGTCAGCAGTGCACATGTACCAGGCGCTCAGCAAGAGAACAATGTGGCAATTTGTTCTCACAAACATGTACAGGCTTGGAATCTCTATGGAGCATTTTACTCTTTCCTACATGGTCACTATGGAGGGGAGTCGACTTGATGGTGGTGCGTTTGTTTTTGTTTTTTGTTGTGTTTATAGCCACATCTCCTTTTACTCCCCTATCACTCATGTTTCAATTGCCTACAATCTATCTACCTGTCATCTGCAATTCCTCTCTCCAGTGGTTATTCTGTCTATATATATAATCACTCATCTATCACATTAACAGTCACTTATTTTGAAATACTTTCGTTGAGGAATCCTCTTTCTCAACCACAATCCATCATTTCCCTCTTGGACTTGGTTCTGTTCTCTTCCTCTTTGTTTTCTTTGTGCTTGTTGCTGCCAAGTCGGTTCCAAAACATCATGAGTCCATGTGCAACCGAGCCCAGCCCTGATAAGCCCTGCACCTGAAAAGTCACAATTGATGCTATGCTTTAGATTATGGTTGCAGCCACTGTGTCCATCCACTCGCGAGACCCTTTACCAGGGACGGATCTCTCCTGTTAACATGTCCAAAATACACGAGATGAAGTCTCTTCATCTTTGTTTCTACTCGCTGTACTTTTTTCAAGACTGCTTTGTTTGTTCTTCTTATGGTACTTTCATTCTTCTTAATTTAATGGCTTGTTCTTTAACCTTTCTTATTCAATGGTCAGCTTCTCCATGCATAGAAGGTGATTGAAATGAATCGAATCAGACAACTTCATTCCTCAAAGCAACAGCCTTGCTTTTCAATGCTTTCGAGAAGACTTATGGATCATATTTACCCAATGTGATGTGTTGTTTGGTTTCTTTACCAGTGAGCATTTACAGTGGAACCAAGCAAGATGAAACCCTTGACAATTTCCATCTTCTCTCCAGTTACCATGATGTTCTTGGTTTCTCGGTGTTCCCATAGATAATCTTATCACCCCTTAGTGTTCACAGTCTTTCAAGTTCACACAACAGTTCTATGGTCTGCGTTTCTGTTGCTATTTCCACTTAGATGTTTCTCAAGGACAGTATTTTCTTAAACTATAAGCCCATTCTTCCTGCTGAAATTCTATTTCAATGAATTTGAGCACCTTTACAATTTCCTGGGCCCAAATATGAATCTCATCCTCAATTCTTATCTCTTATTAAGCACCACTAAACTCACCAACTACCATCAGGTCCTCCAAATTCTGCTGCTGACACATCTCATTAGAGTGCACTTGCTTCCCTATGTGCTGGCTGAATACCGCATACTTGAACTTGAATAAAATAGACTCCCAGACAGTGCCAGTAGTCAACTCCAACTTTTTTTGATCCATTCTACGTACTATATTTAACCAACATTATCTACTTATCAACTGGCAAACTTCTTTTCTTACGATAGCAGGAAGAAGTCAAAATTCATTGACATGTTTTTATGTTATTTGGCTTTTGTTTACGTATCTAATACAAACGTGTCCTTTCCTTCTGACGCCCTTTCTCAAATTTTGCCACTAGTGGGCAGTATCACTTGCTTCCCCAGAATCCATTCTTTCCCCCATTTATGGCCTAGCAGGTTGGTTTCTAAGTGGGGTTGATCCCAGGTTGTCAGCAGTGCTCTGGGTGGCCAAAACATACATGCAACTCCATCTCCTTTGCCCTTGCTATTGGTTCAGGGCTAAGCCAGGCCTAAGTTCATGTACTAAGAATGAAGTTCAGATTTTTTTGCTTGATGGTAGAGAAAAATAGCAGGTTCTTCTTCTTTATTTGGGGTACATATTGTTTAGCCTAACTTTTACATAACAGTCTTGCAATCATGTGGAAATCTAGTTTCAAGAAAAATCAAAGCAAAGGAGAGTAGATCCAAAAAAAATAGAAGAAAATGGAATTATATACCCAGTAGAGTTACATCTGAAACCCTCCCTATGCCTGGGCTTTTGTGTTGGCACATTTGTTTTGGGATGTCTACAAAAGAAATCTTGAGTGGAACCAGAATTCATGCTGGCTAGTTCCTCTACCTGGGATATGTGGCTGTCTCTCATCTCTTCACATAGATCATTTCTTTTTATTTTATTCTCTCTTAGATATAGACACCTCTTCATCAATTCATCTCCTGTTTTCCTTATTCATTGTCTATATTTTGCATGCACTTGATATCATTTAAAATAAAATGGCTTGGATCAAGTGCATCTTGGTGTTCAAAGATATATTTTTACAGCAAAGTGGCCTAATGCAATACATTGCTTGAATTTTTTTTTGACTGCTAGGTCCATAGGTGTTGATTATAGTTACAAATAAAGTGAAATCCTTGGCAATTTCAATTTTTATTGTTTATTATTATGGTGATTTTTAGCTCATTTGTATAGATTTTCATTTCGTTTATACTGAGATTTAATTGACATTAAAATGCTATGTGATCTGCAATCTTCACCAGTAAGTGCTGTAAGTCTTCTTTGTAGCAGGCAAGGTTGTGTCATCCGCGTACCAAAGATTGTTAATCAATTTTCCTCCTGTCCTGATGCCAGGCCCTTCGTGAACTAGTTCACCTCTTGAACCACGTGGCAACCCTTGTTCTGTTCAAATGACTGCCTCTTGGTTTGTGTGCACATGTCACGTGAGCACAATTGGTGATTCTAGAATTCCCTTTTCAGCTCAACGTTACCTGTAATTTGTTAAGATCCACACAATCAACTGTCATTATATAATCAACAAAA
Source organism: Tenrec ecaudatus (assembly GCF_050624435.1). Classification (NCBI taxonomy): domain Eukaryota; kingdom Metazoa; phylum Chordata; class Mammalia; order Afrosoricida; family Tenrecidae; genus Tenrec; species Tenrec ecaudatus. The sequence goes on from NC_134542.1 coordinate 75,301,592, forward strand.
CACAGGTAAAAATCATTCTAGTATTCTCTGCTCTCATCCAAAGCCCATTGGTCTATGCCATGAGATGGCACTCTTTTCACATCATCTTCTGAATCTGGCTTCCATTCATGACAGGCACCAGTCCATGTTCTGCTAAAACCAACAATTTTTACAAATTGTATTCAGCAAAATCTTACTTGTGTAAGATGTTAATTGTATCATTTGAGAAATTCCACATACTGCTAGAATTCATAGGAATGGACACAAAATTGGATTCTTTCCAGTTAGCTGGCCAGGTAGTTGCTTTACAAATTTCTTTGCACTGAGGAGTAAGTACTTCTAGAGCTACATTCATTTGTTGAAACATTTTCGTTGGTCAGCGATCAACTCCTTGTTTTTTGCCCATGCCTTTCAGTGTAGCTTACAATTTTTGCTTAAATACCACTGGCTTTTATATACTCCCATTTTAAATAGTTGAGCCTCTGCCAGTTCTTCTTGTGGCACAATGACCATCTATTCTTTCCATCTTCTTGCCATCCTTCCTGCATCACTGAATAATTTGCTCATGTTGTTGTTAGGAGCTGTTAAGTTGGTTCCAACTCTATGTTTAAGTGAAGAAAGCACAGCCCAGTCCTGCAGCATGCTCATGAATATTGTTATATTGCACTTCGTGGTTGTTACCTCTGTGTCCATCCATTTCATTAAGGGCCTTTCTCTTTTCCCTGGCCTCCCACTTTGTCAAGCATGAGCTCCTTTTCCAGAGACATCCAGAGATGGCTCCTGGTAACATTCCAAAGCCGTTCCATGCCCATGCTCACTGCTAAGGAGCACGCTGGTTGTACTTCCTCCTAGAGCGTCTGTGCGTTCTTCTGGCAGTCCACAGTATTTTCAATATGCGCCACCAAACACCATTCCATAATTCAAATGCATCAATCCTTCTCCATAGTCTCCCTTATTAACCTTCCAACTTCCCTCCCCCACCCCACCCAATAGAGTTCTTCAGTATTGTAATCCAAGGCTCGGATTTTTTCTTCAGTTCCTTCAGTTTAAGGAACGTCACATGTGTGCTTTCATTTTAATATTTTAGCTCCAGGCCTTAGCCTATTCCTTTATGGCTCCTTTACTTTGTCTTCTTGAACTCCTTTGGGAATTCTCCTCAGCTCTTCTATTTCATCATTCTTTTCTCTATGCTCTATAGCAAGTTTCGGACTCTCTTTTGACATCAGCTTTGTATTTATTTTTTCATTCCTATCTTTTAAAATGACCCTTTCTTTCTTCATGTATTATGTCCTTGATGTCAACCCACGGTTCGTGATTATATTCTTGGGATGGTCATCCAAGGATTCAGTTGGGGCTCTTAGTCTGGGTAGACTAGAGAAACAAAATTCATAGGCACTCATATATAACCAAGAAAAATGTTTATATACAAGAGCCATTGAATATTGAGAAAATATCACAGCCCAGTCCCAACAAGTCCATAAATCTGATATTAGCCCATATGTCTGATAGCAATCTACAAAATCCTGCAGACTCATGCAACACATGCCATGATGCCAAATGAAGGAAGATCACAGGCCAGTGGGTGGAAAGTCTTATACATCCAGTGGCAGTGGAAGCGTCTCAGCACTCACTGGGGTCTCCACATGGCACCCTGAGCTCCATGTGTTTTGTCCGCAGGAATGTCTCACAGGGAGTGTTTTTGTATCCCATCTCCAATGAGCTACTTATCTTCTTAGTATCTCCAAATGAGGTCATCAAGCTGCAAGCTGATTGACACGCTAACCTCCACCCTTTCACTCTAAGTCTCACATTGATGCCAGCTTACGTAACTACCACAATCAGCAACAAGACACTACCGTAAGACAAGCAGAGATGAGCGGTGGACACACCACGACAACATACATTTTTCCCAGGCTGGCATAACTGCCCCTCTATATTTCCTCATAGCACCATGACCACCTCTATAATCACCCTCAGCATAATTTATAATTGCTTGTTGATCCCTGAGCTGGCTATTCTTATGAGATAGAAGGTCCTGTGAGCCTACGCATCATTTATTTAAGCTCAGTGTTACTTTTCTATCATTTAACATACTCCTCAGCATATAATAGGTGATTCATAAATATCTGTCTAATTAACTGTAGCTACCTTTCACAGAGTTCTTTTCATGTATCAGATATTGTGTTAATATCTTAACATATTTTATATCTTATTAAGTAACTGTGAGCAGCATCTGGTGCATGTACTATTAACTTCTACCAGTGAAGAAACAGTCTTAGAAATGTTCAATAGCTTCATCATGTTCACACATGGCCACTATTGAAGCTGAAATGTGAATGCATGTAGGTTATCTGCATGGTGTTTGCTCTTAGCCATGTAGTATTCTCTCTCCAGGAAAATAAAGGACTCCATGAGAATCACAGTTAAAGCCCAAGCCGTAGTGCTCCCTTCAGTGTTTTCTGTTATCATTATACCACTTCTAAAATATATTTCACTCCTTTTCTTCGTAAAGGTCTTTGTAAGAACAAACCATAGAGAACGGGGATGAAAATGTCATCTTAGTGAGGAATGGAAGAAAGAAAGAAAAATACCTATGATTGGATTTGTTACTTTCAGTGAAATATTTCATCTAGCATATGAGGTTAAATGTACTCTTAGAGTTCGAACGCTCTGTTTTGATGTATTTCTTCATTTTTTTAATCCAAAAAAATTTAAAAGTAACTTCCATTAAGTTGCTTTAAGAACAAGGTTTTTTTGTTTTTTTTCCTTCACAACTGTGAAATTCCAGAACGTTGAACTGGTGCTTCCAGCTGCAAAGCTGGGAATACAGGATGGACAGCATTATGGCTTCATAACATTCCTCACATAACTCCATGTTTATTTGTAGAAACTAATGCCCCAGAACATTCTCAGGGGACTTAAAATCCCTCTTTTGCTTTTTCCCCCTTGTTGGAAATTCTTAGTGTCCATTAGCCAACTACAATGAGCTAATTTAGGGTATATTTTGTTTAGGAGAGGGAGGGGGAACCTGGTTCACAACTTGCCTCACTTTCTCTAGTTAACATATGATTACTTGTTTCAGGGCTGTGTTTTTGAGCCTTCATGGCATGCCAGATTTTAATGAAACCACACACAAAGAAAAATCTCAGCTATCTGATATGTATAATGTCTAATTCAACTACACTTTTAGGATGATCATTCTAGGTGCAAGCACATTGTTAGCCAATATAATTTTTAATGTTTAAAATGAGCTTTTTTCTTATCATACAATTAATACATTTTCAGTGTAGCGATATTAGAAAAGCACACAAACAAAAAGAAGAAAATAAAAATATGACCCCAACACCCAGAAGCAATTACTTTAATTATGTCGTGGGCCTTGGTCCAGACTTCTTTTGTGCATACACACATTCACACACTCCTTTCCTTTTTCTTTAATCACTGTAGGATTATAGTCTGCATCCTATTTGGTAAACTGCTTGTTACATACAGCAATATTTGGGATGCAATGATAAGTTTAATAGCTGAACCACAGCTAGCAGAATGAAGTAGCAGCTGACTTTCAGTTAGCTTGGAAGAGAATGCCTTTGACTTCTATCATATCTACTCCCTTTTGATTGAGAGCACACCCTTAACTCTAATAAACTTGACAGACACGTTCAAGCTCCCTAAGCAAATCAGAGAGAATATTTTGGATAATTACTAGGAAAGTTTATAGTTTCTGAAATCTAAATGTATAATTGAAGACATGTATAATTGCAGAAATAACTAAAGGCTGAGAGCCTATATTATCTAGATTACTTAATTATACTTATCAAATGCAGCAGATTTATTCAATAAGCCACACAATACTACATAGACTAACTAAAATCATAACAAATAAACAAACAAAAAAACAAAGAAAAATGGGGCTGGGCATCAATTTTGGCATATTCAAATAAGTGGCCCTACTTTTCCCTTTTCATTCACATTATTCATATAAAGACCTACTATGTCCTATTTAAAAACACACACACACACACACACACACACAACTTTCCTTATTCCAGGCAATGATTCACATCATGTTTCAGAGGATTTAAAAATAGTCGGTGTGTGAAGGGCATTTGGAGATTTAAGCTTTCCTTGCTGCATGGTTCACTGCTAATATATCTGGGCTATATCTATATTGTCGCAAACATAACCAGTGAAATAATGTTTCAAAGATGACATTTTTAATGTGGGAGAGAAAAGTGTGACCTAATGTTAATTACAGATGTCAATTATATTTGTGTTGTTTAGAGAACATTATGTCATTGGCAGTGTATTAAACGATAGGCAGACACAATTTGAAATCATTTGGGCAAGTTGCTGTCTACAATGGAAAAGGAGCAGCGGCTGCCATCTACTGATCTCCCAGGGATATTGGAAAGCCTACTGGCCCTGAAAATACGTTGTCTAATTAGAATAGTTTATGGAAACATACATAATTAGGCCTAAAGTTGTGATAAGTGAAGCTAGAGAAAACAGAACAAAGAAAGGAATGTCAGTAATGATTCCACTGTTGTCTTCGAGCTTAAGGGGGATGGTCATCAAGAAGATGGCGGCCAGCTGGTCTTCAGGGCCACAGCAGGAAGTGACTTAGCTGGCAAGACAAATTTCAATTGACATAATATAGGAACTTCTTGACAGCAATGAATTTCAATTACTTAAAATATGCTTCTATGGACAGCTGGGGGAAATGTCTTTCTTGAAAATCTTTAACATTATGAATATGCTAAGCATTCCAACAGGCTGTTGGGATCTAGCTAAAAAGAGCTGATTTTTGACAGAAAAAATTAAATATATCTAAAAATCTTATTGTGCTGACTCTTGGTATCATTTCACATAACCACACTGACAAGATTCTACCAAATGGCTCTGCATTACTCAGTTGACTCAACAGTTACTCCATGCCTAGTTCTTGCTTCCATAGGTGGGTGAATTGCATTAGATTGTTCCTCTGGACCTGGTAGAACAGTTCTTTGAGGGCTCCTGGGTTTACAAGAGACTTTTTTAGCTATTAATTTTTGAATTGTGCTTTGAAATAGTAACTATATGTATAATAAAGATATCACACCATACGGTGCCAAGAGTTAAGATGTTAACATGAAAAAAATGTAATATTTCTGACACTGTGATGTGTGATGTTCAGTCTAGAATTTCTGAACTATTCAAGAAAAAGATACATCATTCTATTAAATGTTTGTCTCTAGTCATTCAAAATTGTTCTTTTGATTTATTTTTAAGGAAACTCATAATAGTCAGATTTAAAGGAAGCTCTAATATTGTCTAATTACTAAGAAGAGAAAATCACCAATAGCACTGAAAAGGTTGATGAATTCATTGGCAGATGTATGTAGCCATCTTAGAAGAGAATCCAAGCATTGGACATTAATATAATAAAATTCATTAATTATCAGATTGGGAACCACTGATATCTTGACAATCTCAAAAGGTGAAGCAATTGAAGAAACGAATTCCAAAATTAAGAAATAACAGATTAGAGTGTGTTGGTTTAAAATTAAAAGGTGGGAATTCTTAAAAGAGTGAAAGGAAGAGTTCTACAAATTCAATTAATTTGATTTGAAAGGGGGTCTACACTATTCAGTATTTTAAGTTTCTTTCTGAAAGCAGTGAGCCTTTCTGATTCCCTGTTTCTTTACATCATAAAGTCGATTCTTTCAGGCCTATTCAGCCTCATCAAACTGGGTCTCCCACTGAGAAGCATCATTCAGATGGCAGCTCCCCCAATCTCCCACCTGAGAAATGGCCACTGAATTCTCAGATTTTCATCCCCCACTGCACTCCCTCATGTTCCACCGATTTCAAAGGGAGCTGTGTATACAGAAGACAAATGCACGGAGACAGAGGGGGATATTTGGGCCCTTCTATTTCCAAAAGCTAACAGTGTTGTACAAAGAGGATCAATATTTTTCTACATTGTATAATCAGGTGAATTCTACATAGCCCAAGTGTTATATTTATGTTAAAAGTGGTACTAATTTATTAATTTTATATATAATGTATAATTTATATAAATTATATATTGAACATATAACTATATGACATACATATATCAGCTTAATACATAGTACAGATTTCTATTAAATCCAATTTGTACATTTTAATAATTATGTCTGTAATTGTACTAGTTTTTTCCAATTTTTATATTTGGGTTTCATAGCTAATATCTATAGGTCATACTTGAATATGTCATAATTAAATCCCAACAAGAAAATGCTTTATAGGTAACATATCATTCTCATATAATTTCAGTTTACCTTAATGCAACAGATATTTTCCCAAAACTGTTGATTATGATTGAATTTTGGAAATAAAAAATCCGAACCAATTGACCTAAATGAATTGCTGTTCAAAATAATTTAGATTGAATCTCTTTTTAAATAAATAATCCTTTGAAGAAATATTTTTTAACTTCTCTGTGCAATGCTTGATGCTTTATGTATGTAGTTATCATATTTTCATAAAATGGTATATGAGGGGGCTTCAAAAGATTCATAAAAATTTTGAGTTGAAAGATCATGAAATTACTCCATGAACCTTTGAATCCGTCTGCATGCAGCAAGTAAAATGCAGCTTTTACTTACATAACCATATGGCTAGAGTTAATCATTGATTTAACATGCATCTATATGACTTCCCTAATTTGTTACCTTTCTTAATCTCAATGTAACTGACTTTGACCCCATGATTAGGACATATTGCTTAAGATATCCATTTATCAATATATTTTAAGTGGAAATTAAACAGTTGTATTTCTGTTGTGTATTTTTGTATTTAATATACAATATACTTGATATAGCCTTTGAAAATCCAATGTTACAAATAGCAAGTTGCCGTTGTTAAACTCTGCATGGCTAAAATTAATAAGGCTTATGTCTTCAAGATCTCTTGAGCCATGATGCATAAAGCACTTGACTGTGAACTGACAGGTCTGTGGTTAGACCCACCAGCGGCTCCACAGGAGGACAATGTGAGCGTCTGCTTCGGCAAAGATGTGCAGGCTTAGAAACCTGGACGGGGAGTTCTGTGCTAGCCTACAGGGTTACTGTGAGTTAGAATCAACTCAATGGCAGTGGCTCTGAGGATTCTCCTCCATCAGTATGACTAATTGAAGGAAATGTATTTTGACGCTTTACAACATTTCTCATATTTCAATATAGAGCATCTAAAATTTTCCTTTTACCCATTTTCAATATGCTTAATCCTCTTTACCCATTTTCAATATGCTTAAACCTCATCTATAATCTATTGATAAATGCAAGTAGATTTTTCTGAATTTTAGTACACAAATCATTATGCATCCCTAAACTACTCTAGCAGAAAGCCTTTGAGACTGCTCTTATTACTTCTTCTAGCCTCAACTCTTCCTTCATTTAAGTTTCAGTTCAAATGTCACCAGAGATGACTTCTCTTACCAAAACCTGGCATTATATTATACTTTTATTTCTTTATTTTCACCTCCCAATAAGAATAAAAGCACCACAAAAAAGGGATGTAGCAGAGAAAGGACTAACTCATATTTCATCACTATAACTATAGCTATCAGAACAGTGTTTGCACATATGAGACTTTAATAATTTTAATTTAGTGAATGAATGAATAGTATATTGGCAAACTGAGTGCATTTTAAATAGTTTGGGGAAGTATTCCTGGAATAGAAATATATTGATTTAATGAATTTGTAACTAGGTAGCTAATCACTACAACTACTTCAATGTTGCATGTTAAGTTTTAAATACATTAAAAACAATGGTTATGTGTCTAACTTGACTGTGAACTGACAGGTCTGTGTTTAGGTAGACCTCATACCACCTGTGGGCTGTCACATGACTCATAGTTGTGCCATTCACCAAAGTCACTTGAGATGAGTGTCTCCAACAACAACAAAAACAATAAACGCCGGGCTCTCAAGAATTAATTGTAAAGTACAATTTCCCAAACAAGTGTAAACCATAAGTGATGCTGGCTCTGAATTTTTTTCTCCAAGTGTTCTCAAGTTCATAATTGTCAGTGAATCACGGATGTTAGTGAACCCTTTACACAATTAAAATAGTTTTATATGCAAGGGTAAGTCATAAAATATTACTGTTAGAGTTCCAGTTTATATATGTAGTTTTGGTTAGGTGCCAGCAAATCAGTTCTCACTTATAGTGACCCAGACTCAACAGAACAAAAGTCTTCCTGGTTCAGGGCAATCCTGACAATTCTCACTATTTGAAGCCATTGTTGCATCTACTGTACCAGTCCACCTCATTGACAGTCTCTCGCATTTCCTTTTTTCTATGCTAAGAAGCATGATGTCTTCTTCCAAGGACTCATCTCTCCTGAGAAGCCCTGATGGTGTAACGGTTATACGTCGGCTTCGACATGCAGTTCAAAACCACCAGCAGCTCTACAGGAGACAGACTAGGCTTTCTACTCCTGTAAACAATTATAGTCTCAGAAACCAACAGGGGGTCTCTATGATTGAACTTTGTAAATAAAAAAAATCTGTACTTAAGCTCCTTAGAAATGATTGGTGAGAGCTTGCAATATGTACTTTGGGCATGTTTTCAAGAGAGACAAAACCGAACCAAATCACCAAATTCGCTGCCATCGTCCATGCTGATTTACAGTGAAGCCCTCTGGGTTTCCAACCCTGTAATGTTTAAAGGAGTAGACAAACTCTCACCATGCTCACTTCGTACGTCAATTCTGACTATATTTCGTCCAAGAGATGTTTGCGCTTCTGGGATTCTTTTAACATGCTTCACCAATGCCACAACTAAAATACAATTCTTCTGCAGACTTCTTCATTTTAGTGCAATTTTCACATGCTTATGAGACCACTGTAAATAATGTGGCCTGGGTCAGCACACCTTAATCTTCAAAGTGATATGCTATGCTTCAACACTTTAAAGACACCTGTTGTATCTGATTTGCCCAATACAATATGCCATTTGATTTCCTGACTGCTGCTCCATAAACATTGACTGAAGAGACAAGTAAAATTAATTCCTGGGCAACCTCAGTCTTTCCCTGATCATGATTTTGTTTTGATCATGATTTTGTTGATTGGTCCAGTTGTGAGGATTTGGGTTTTCTTTACCTTGAGGTGCAATCCATTCCGAGGACTACAGCCCTTGATCTTCATCAGCAAGTGCTTCAAATCTTCCTAGTTTTCAGTAAGCACAATTGTGTCATCTGCTTATCACACTTTTTTAAAAAGCCTTCCTCCAATTCTGATCCCGATTCTTCCTCATATTACCCAGCCTCTCCAATTATTTGCTCAACATACAGATTGAATATGAGCGGTGAAAGAAATGACCGTGGTGCACACCTTTCCTGATTTCAAACCATGCAGTCTTCCCTTGTTCTGTTCACCCTCCTGTCTTTTGGGCATGCATGGTTTCAGCATGGGCAAAATGAAGTGTTCTGGAATTCCATCCTCCAAAATGCTACGCATGGTTTAGTATGATCCACATAATCTAACACATCTTAAGAGTCTATAAGACAGAAATAAATATCTTTCTGGTATTCAGTGCTTTCAGACAAGATCCATCTGATGTTGCAAATGATATCCCTTTGCTACTAAATTCTATGCTGCATCTCTCTTGAATTTCTGGCAATTCGGGTCCATGTACTGCTGCAAACATTATTGAATGATATTCAGCAAACATTTATTTTCATGTGATACTAATGATATTATAAGATAATTTCTGACACCTTTCTTTGGAATGGGCACAAATATTCACCATTACCATTTGATTGTCCAAGTAATTTTTTTTCTGAATTTCTTGGCATAGAGGAATGAGTGCTTCCAGCACCTCATCAACTTGTTGAAACAATCCACTTGTCATTCGACCAATTCCTGGAACCAGTTTTGGCTCATGCCTGCGGTATAGCTCGGACATCCTCTGTCAGTATCATAGTTTCTTGTTCATATGCCATCTCTTGAAATGGTTGAAGGCTGATCCATTCTTTTGTGTATGGCATTTTTTGTGTCTTGCTTACATTGTCATTTTATGCTTCCTGCACCGTTCAGTGAATTCTTCAATTTTGCAGCTCAAGGCTTGAATTTTTTCCCAAGTTCTTTCAACTTGAGATACGGGGAGCATATTCTTCCTCTTTGGCTTTCTAATTACACGTCTTTGTGCATTTAATTATAATACAACACTGACTTCTTGAGCTACTCATTGAAATGTTCTATTCAGCAATTTTATTTCATCAATTTTCCCTTAGCTTTGGCCACTCGACATACAAGAGCAAGTTTCAGAATCTCATCTGACATCCACTTTGATCTTTTCTTTCTTTCAGTGATCTTTTGCTTTCTTCATACATGCTGTTCTTGATGTCATCCCATCGCTTGTCAGCTCTCCTGTTCTTGGTATTCAATGTAGAAAGTCTGTTTATGAAATGGTCTTAAAAATCAAGTGGAATATATTCAAGGTCATATTTTGGCTCTCAGAGACTTATTTTGTTTTCTTCAAATGCAACCTAATTACATCTGAACAATTTATGGTCTGCTCCACAGACTACCTCTGGTCTAATTTTGACTATTAATATATACAGATTTGTTTCTTCTGTATAACCATAGTACTTTTAATATTCTCCACCAATACCCTAATTCAGAGAATACATTTTTTGGCTTCTTAATTTATGATTCAACTTTCATATGTATGTGAGGCAATTGAAAATAGTGCGGCTTGGTTCAGAGACTTTATTTCTTTGATACTTTAAGGAATTTTTGAGCGCAGAATTTTCCAAATGTGAAAGTTATCCCAACATAATAATTTGTTTCCCATTTCCAAATTATATAATCATAATTTTAATAATTATCTATTTGACATAACACAGTAGCAATTTTTAAATCGTGTTCAAGGTTAATGATTTTATCAAAGAATTATGTCATGATGTTCACTTATTCTTTAGTATTTTTCAATGGTTACTTTTCATTCTTTAGTATTATATTATTTTTCTATGGCTACTGTAAAAACTATCCCATATTGGGTGGCTTATAAAAATAGAAAATTACTATCTCATTATTCCATGTAGACTGGCAATCTGTATTCAAGGTGTTAATTGGCCATTATTCTTTCCAAATATCTAGCAAAAGACATTTATTTTTATTTACCGAGTTTTTGGTAACCATAGGTAGATAGCGTTCCTTGGCTTATGGTTATACCTCCCATGACTGAGTACCTCCCTTTGTCTCTTCTTCCTTCATAATGACACCATCTATTCGGGATTAAGAGCTACCGTATTCTGGTACAATATCATCTTAACTGATAACATCTACAAAGAGTTTGTTTCCAAAGAAAGGTCAGATTCATAAGCAATGGAGGTTAGGACTTCAATATATTATTTGGGGGGAAATTATTCAATTCATGGAGAATATTAATAAATACTTCAGACTATAAAATCTGTTACTAAATAAGCTTGGGAAACCAATTTTTGCAAATGAAATCAAATAAGTTTGTTTCTCCTTCCTTTTTGTATGGATGCCACAGAGCTAACATATGTTACCATGCATGTCTACCACACAAAATGAGAATATATTACTCATAATGAGCTATCCAGATTTATTTATCATAGTTTCCAATTGGTGGGTAACATATACTGAAAATAGTATTTCAAAGAATACCCCTTGGATAACATTGGAGTTGTTGAAACGTAAGCCACTTCTCAATATTGTGCTAGGCTGGATTGACTAGAAAACAAATTCAGTGACACTAATATATGTGTAAGAAAGAGCTTTATTTTAAGAAGCTTTATACATCAGGAGAACATCCCAGCCCTGTCCAACTCAACTCTCTAAGTCTGATACTAGTCCAGAAGTCCCTCTGTAGATTCACACAGTCACATGCAACGATGCAGAATGCAAGAAGAACACAGACCAGTAGGTTCAAAGTCCTGTGGATCCATTGGCGGTGGGTGAATCTCCAGGGCTCTGGCAGGTTTCATAGTGGCTCACTCTCAGAAAGGTTAAGAAAGAGAGAGGGGTAGTTATATTCCCAGGACCCTCCTTCTGGGAAGGCCATACCCTCAAGGAGGTTCCATCAGGCTGTGACCTAATTAACAGGCTTGACTCCACCCTGTACTTTTATATCTTCAAGTTGACATGAAATTTTGTAATTACCATAAATATTGTGTTATATCATTTTTCAAATCAACGCCTTAGAGGCTAAGGAACACAGTAGAACTAATAAGTTGTGTTTCTGAACTACCTATCTGTGAAACTGGAATGGGAGTAGTGTCTGACCTCCTCTACCTTCACAATGGAGAAAGAGGAGATTCATGTCTTCACCCTCCAACTTTATTTTATTTGCTTTCAGCATTTCTTTATTATTTTATTGAGATCTCTTAGAGACATTATAAGAATTCATAATTCAATTAGATCAAGCATAGTTGTATAATTGCTGCCACCATCATTTTCAAAACATGACCTTTCTTCTTGAACTCTTTGATATTAGCTCCCTTTTGTCCCCACGCTACCACACTGCTGAACCCTTAATATATTACATATTTTTTAATTTTTATTATTTCCATATCGAACACCATCCACTGTATCCATTCACCTACCATGTGTTCCCCTCTAGTGGGGCTGTACAATCATCAATGCTATCAGTTCCCCTTTTCTACCTTCCACCCTTCTCTTCCCAGATCCTCAGGAATTGTTATTCCTGTTACTGTTTCATGCCTCAGACAATCTTAATTATTCAAAAGGACATATGCAGGTCTAACGAGATTAGTGAGACAACAATAAGGCCATAATAGTGAAGGAAGGAAATATTAAAGAACTACAAGATGGTTATGTGTTCCATCAGGACTGTACTGCACCATGGATATATCATCCCTTCCTAGTGGCCCTTTTGTGAAGGACTGTCCAATTATCTTTCAGCTGGGTTTGCGGTCTCCACTTTGTCTATGCTCCTTCATGTCAATTTGATCGACAACTCATGATCACACAGGCTGTTTCTTTGATGTGGGCTTTGTTGCTTCCCTGCTATATGGCTGCTTGGTTAACTTCAAGCCTTTAAGACCAGCTATATCTTTTCATAGCCAGGCACCATCAACTTTCTTGACTACATTTGCTTATGCACCCATTTTGTCTTCAGTGATCATGTTGGGAAGTATCATAAAATCTCAGATTACAGTTCTCTCATCAAGATTTCTTCCCTTCTGATCCCTTTTGAAAACCCCACTAAGTGACTTTACCTTAAACACACTGAAGCAGATTTAAGGAACTTAAATATTCCCTGAACTAAAGGCTTCAGGTCCCAAGTGAGGAGAAGCAGATGACTGCCATTCCATGGTTATAGGTTTGTAGGTCACTGGACATTGGTTCAGAACCCTGGCTTTGAAGGTGCCCAATAAATGGTGACTACCATCTATTGACTATTTTTATACTGTCTGTGCTTTTTTATGACATGAATTAGTCTAGCAGGCATGGGTTTACTTTTGTAAATGAGTATTATTGAAAATTTTCCTCTATTTCCAACTCTCATTGCTTGTGCAAATGTTATCCTGTCATTTAAGCTTTTTATTTGTGTAAGTCAATAATCAGTCCATGTATTTTGGTCTAAAACACTGTTCTATATATGTATACTTTCATTTTCTCATCAATTAAAAAATTCTATACCATTGGCTAAAGTAATGATACCATAAATAGAATTACAATATGTGCCAGGAGGATGATTTATAATGTGCTCCAATAAAGTTTTAATGATGTCTCTAAAGTGAATCAGAGACATGTAATAATCATAGATTGATGAATGGATTTTGGGTTTGCACTTGTCTTATGAAGAGATCACTTTGTTATAAAAATTCAGATGGTTTCCAACTATCAGAAAGAATAGCATCTGGGGTTTTAAAGGTTTGTCTACAGTTAAACAATCGATTCCAGGTGTCTTCTAAGGCCACACAGAGGAAGCACACTAGCCTGTGTGATCCAAGAATTATAAATAATAAAATCCAAATCCAGAGGTAGGAATGATGATGGAGCTCAAATTCTAAACACCTGGATAACAGAAAGCTAAGGATGACAGGGAAAGCCTAAAATCCATTTGCAGGGTCCCCAAGTGGATTAAGTCTCAAGAGAACCCCTCTGACCATTGACCAGGGGCGTGAATAGCCTTGTTGTCTCACAGAGCACACTGCAAAGTGGGTTGTTCTAGATGTACTTTGGCTAAAATGCAACATTTTATCATTTGATCTCTTTTTTGACCCATTTTAAATTTGTTCTAGTTTTTAATATTTCTGGGTTGTTGTTTTTTTCAGTTGAGAATTTTCTCTATGCTGTCTAGATATTGGTGTTGGATTCTGAGGTATTTTTTTGACTTTAAAAATTTGTATGCTTTTCTGCATATGAAATCCAGGATAGGTAAACATATAGCAATAATAACTGGATTAATATTTTCAATCCTGGTGATTTAGTGGATTGCACATGGGGCTCCTCAGTGCAAGGTTGTCACTTAGAAATCACCAGCTGCACCGTGCTCGAACAGTAAGACTGTCTACCTCCGCAAAGGGTTTCAGTCTCAGAAACCGACGGGGCAGTTTCACCCTGTCCTGTAGGAACACTGAGTCAGAATAAACTTGATGGCGGTAAATTAGAGCTGGGGGGCATGGAAGTGACTCTGTGCAGAAACGGGAGCTGAGAACGAGAAGAACAGAGAAGAAAGTGGCCGACATTGATTGGGGTGATTTTGCACAACTCTTTGTAAGATGATAGAACTATTGAATTGTATAATATGTGAGTGAGTTATCTGTCAATAAATCTGTTAGGAAGAAAGAAAGAAAGAAAGAAAGAAAGAAAGAAAGAAAGAAAGAAAGAAAGAAAGAAAGAAAGAAAGAAAGAAAGAAAAGAAAGAAAGCCTTCAGTCATGTCCTCAAGCACAACTTTCTCCAGACCCAGCCCTGAGACTTGGCCACACCCCTACTCCACCAAGTGTCGCAAAGTCTTTGTTTTTTAATAAATCATTTTACTGGGGGCTCATATAACAATCCATACATTAATTGTATCAAGCACATTTGTACATATGTTCCCATCATCATTTTCAAGCCATTTTCTTTCTACTTGAGCCCTTGGTATCAGCTCCTCATTGGCTCCTTCCTTTCCCACCCTCCCACCTTTGTGAATCCTTGATAAATTATAAATTATTATTATTTTCATATCTTACAAAATCCGCTGTCTCCCTTAACCCACGATTCTGTCGTTTGTCCCCTTTCTCCCCCTTCTCCTCCTACCTTCCCTCTACTTTTATGGTATTTCTACTCCCATTACTGTTCCTGAGGGGTCTACCTGTCCTGGGTTTTGTGTGTCAAGAGCTCTTATTTGTACCAGTGTACATACTTCAGTCTACCCAGATTAGTAAGGTAGACCTGGGGTCATGATAGTGGGACGGGGTGAGGGGGGGAAGCATTGAAGAACTAGAGTAATATTGTGTGTTTCATCAGTGCTATATTGCATCCTGGCTGGCTCGTCCCTTCCTTGTGGCCCTTTCCTGATCATTAGCCATAAAAGAAATGCAATTAAAAACAACTGTGAGATATCAACCAACACTCTCAAAGAAAACCCAATTCAAAAAATCAAAAAGCAACAAGTGTTGGAGGGGTGTCGTAAGATAGGAACTCTCCTCTACTGCTGGTGGACCTGTAGGTATGGACAGCCACTATGTAAATCAATATGACAATACCTAAAACAGATGCAAATCAAGCTACCATATGACCCAGCAATCCCCCTATTGGGCAGAGACACAGAGAAATAAGAAACAGACCATGTACCACACATCTGCTCTCAAGGTTTATCAGAGTGTAGTTCACAATCACAACGAGGTGGAAACAACCTAAATTTCCATCAACTAACAAGTAGATTAAAAACCTCTGGTACATACAAACAATGGAGTACCCCGCATCCTTAAAAAGCCATGAGGAAGTCATGAAGCCATGGTTACATGGGAAACGTTGAAGTTTGAGTCTTTTTCTTACAAACTCTTAATTCTGCCTCTAAAGGCACTCCACTGCACATGCCTAAAGCATGTATAACTGAAATATTATGTCGCAGTGCCCATGAAGTTAGGTTAAATCACGCTTCAGAATCCAAATTCACATATATCAATTTTTAGATCTATTTATATTTTACCATTATTAACTTTAAATTTGATAAGACTATCTTAATTTTTTGTAATAAGTACCATTGTTGGTAAAGATTTATGTTTATATATTTATATATGTATCATGTGCTTCAATAATATATACATTGATGCATTCAATAATGTATACATTATTAAGATAATTCATATGTCACAGTTTTTAAGAAACCAAGACAAATATCATTGCCAAGTGTCTCTGAAAGGCTACAAATAAAATGTGTAAATGTGTTAAAATCTAGAAAATGAATATTATTTCAAACAAGGTTATTTTAATGCCTAACTGTTAACATGAAAGCATGAACATCAAATAGTAATGCTCAAGTGAGAGAGAGCATAAAAAATAAAGTAACAGGATTAAACAGTTCACACTATACTCTGCTTTTGTGGGTAGGAAGATCTTTCTACAATTCAGTTCTTGGAAAATATTAAATAAGATATAACATAACTTATTTGGTGAATAATAAATAGAGTACTAAAATCAGGTAGTAAATGGTACATCTGCACTTGAAAGTACCAGATACTGATTACAGAGTGTATAATCATGCTATCATTACATTATAAAAATATAGTGTGAGTAGTGTGAGAACAATAAACACTATGATGATAATTAATGATAATTAAAATGAATATGCACAATTTAAAAAACTAGAAAAGCAGAGGGAAAGGTTTTAAGAAACAAAAATTTATGTAAAAATGACCAAGAAATGAATGAGCAAAATTCATTATAAACATAATTCCTTTTGCTTAATATTTGCCCCTTGGTTATGAAAGACAGTATTTATACCTGGTGGTCAGGCCACATCACAGCTATAGCAATGTAACACTTAGAAATTATACAAATTTCAATGTACTCGGCACTCAGCTAATGAGAGGCCACCCCCAAATCACCAACTCCATTTATCACTTTCAAATAAGCAGTAACTGATTTGGTAACATGATTGTTTTATTTTTCTTCTTTGCTTTAATAAAGTGGCAAACACATTTCTATTAATACAATTTACAGTCTCTGAATCATTGAGTATGATTAGAAATTAGGTTAAAGGGATGTTTAATATATAGCTTAGTTTTCACCCCAACCAAATAATGATTGGAGTCTCCTTCACTGAAATAATTATTTTTAAACAACATTAATGCATTCGTCGCTATGGTTTTGTTAGCATTTCCAGTCAAATATCCTTCTTTTATAGAAAATTTTGTTATTTTTCTAAAACATAATGAGCGAATAATTATCTTTGATAATAGGAATCAAGTATTTTAAGTTACTGATTTTATGCGATGGAAGAACAGTTTGCCAACCAAGCAAAGTTCAAGGATTCACTTAAGCTTAAAGCAATAAAAATATTTCATAATCTTACTGATACTTTGAAAAAGCATTTTCACTTGTGTGTCTCCCACTTAGATTGGATACACGTTGCCAAATATATGATTATTTGTTCATACTTTCCCCACAGCCCCTTTGTTAAATACAGTGACATTCATAGACCCACAATGAAACCAAAAAAAAATGTGGTTCAATCTTACAGTAAAACTGCATGCAATATCAAGAAAAATTCATATCAGGGTAAACAATTTTCTTATGTAATATATCTGGGCTGAAATAAAATGAGCTTTCTCGGAGTAGTGGTGGATAGGGTAACAGTTAAAATTTACCGAGACCCAGTGGGTGGCAGGGGGCAGTTGACTTCCGCAACGACTGGAAATTTTGAGAACCTGTGAGGTAGTTGTACGCTGCCATCAGGCCACTGGAAATAGGAATCAGCTCAGCAACCATAGATTTGGAACTTGATATATAAGCCTCAGGCTTAGATACAAGTATGTAAAAATAAAGCGTTCTTTATTTTCTTGTAAATGATCTTATTTTTTATTGCAGGGAACCTTCCCAACACACCAAAAGCACCTTGATAAAACAAAGTGACATTTTATAGTGAAATGTGCAAGAACCCAGAATTAAATAGCCAAAAAAAGAGAACATGTATAGCATATATCAAGATAGAAAAATTGAAGTAAAATTCAAATGTTGAATTACAACAGTGAATATATTGAATGATACAGGAAGCATCGTAATTTAAGCTTTGATACAATTTCCTCTTCCGGGTTTAGATTTTATTATTTATAATCCTTGGATCACACAGGCTGGTCTGCTTCTTCCATATGGACTTAACCTTTCTCTTCACTTCAATACCTTGTTTTAAGACAAACCTTTAAGACCCCAAAGACTATTCTTTCTGATAGCCAGGCACCATCTGATCTCTTTACCTCTAGTTATATCCTTAGTATCAGAGAGAGAACTTTGTAAAGTGGATTTTGTCAGCTGTCGTTATGGTAAAATATGATACTTGCTCCTTTAATTTTCTTTATCACTCATTTGAAATTTATTATGGTTTTTAAATATTTTCTGCTTTCTTTTTGATTGAGGTTTTTCTCTGGTTTATTCGGTCATTGTTGCTGGGTCATTTTGGTTTTTTGTCTTTTTTGTGTGTGCTTTTCTGTATAGGGATTGATTACAGGACAGGTGAATCTATAGAGACAACACCTGGATTAGTAATGTCCTAGAGGCACACAAAAGGACAATGGGGAATGAACAACAAATAGAAAAAAGAAAAAAATATTCCAAAGTTGATTGTGGTGATGGTTGCACAACTCTTAATAGGATTAAACAGTAAAATTGCATATGCAAATTATATCTCAATAAAACTATATTAAAAGACAATGTAAGGAAGACAGAGTCATAATAAGAAAAAGAATTGATCAACTTCAACCCTTTCAAGAGGTAGTATATGACAAGAACCAATGGTACTGAAGGCAGACGTTCAACCTGCCCTGAAGGCAGTAGCTATAAAAGGGCTTCAAGAATGGGTGAAACACTAAGTGAAATCTTTCAAGACGCTGATAAAGCCCTGACAACAGCATCACCCAAATAGCCAGGTACCTCCATTACTGTTTTTGTTGTTTTGGTCTGGTTTTCTTTCCACTTTATGGTATCCAGCTCCTAAACCCTCAAATGTAATGTTCCAGTATTGTACCTTGCCAAGTTGAGAAAGGGCGGGCAGCTATCTGGTCATTTTCAACAAGTTGCATACACTGTTGTTAAACCATCCATTGTTCTAATCTGCAAGGCATCGTTTAGTTCAGGGGTCAGCAAAATTTTGAGGCAGAGTGACCATCCTGTCCCTCACAATTTAAAAATCAATTGAGATCCAAAAAATGTCTTTTTACAAACGAATGAAAGCACCATTATACTAGGATTTATATTTTTTTCAGTTTTACTTCAGAAGCACATATCCATACCAAAAGAATCTCACGTGGCTCTAGAGCAGCAGTTTGCTGCCCCCTATTCTAGATTCCTGTCTCAACTCTAGATGGACTCAAAGCCAGCTTTGATCTAGGGCTGGTAGAAAGATTAGGAGCAAGCCATACAGGAGATTTGTCTGACAAGAGAATCAACAAAGCTAGTCAGGCCTCCAATCGGTTTCTAGCTCTGAAAGATGCATACGAAGAACATCCCACCTCCTCCTTTTTGCTTCTGAAAAGTTAAATGTAGACTGGACTTGAGTTTGACCCATGTGAAAATTAGCCTAACATCAAATCGATAATTTTAAAATTTTCATTTTCTTGAGGTTCAGCTCGGCACAGGAATCCTAGGTTCCTTGCTCATCCAATGGTTAAACAAGAGTGACAAAAGGTTATACAAAGCACACGAAAAAGTGCCGATGCTGTAGTCTCAGTTTTAGTGTTGGAAGACTGGTTAATTTGAGTAAGAATGGCCTGAAGTTGATTTGCTACCCTCAACAATGAAAAGAAATGGAACTTTACTTATTATCAGCTGGCTTATTTCATGAGCAAAACAATTTCTTCCAATTAAAGTTGGAAAATAACTCCAACCTGAATAAGATTGTTCCTGAAGATTTAATTATGAGTTTAGTATAAATACATGTATTGAGATATATGTTAAACACATCACAGGAATACAGTTAGCCAAATACAGCATATGAATTATATAAAACAAGAAAATTTGTATATATGTATGTATATATATGTACATGTAAAGAGGGAAAGCAAATGACTATTTTAAATTTAAAGAATATTAAACACATGAATCAAACAACTTGTTTTTTATCTTGATTCAAACAAGTCAATTGTTAAACAAACCTATGGGGAAATCAGGAAAAAGGAATGCCAATTAAATACTAGAAATTATTTATAATTTTAATACTGTAAGATGATTTTTAAAGAGTTGGTGGTTATGCATTTTAAAGTACTAATTTCTTAGAGATACTGAGGTTTATGAATTTAATGATAAGCTCAGAAATTGAAGATGATTCATTGACATAAAAGATTAACAATCAATGGTGATTATTGATAATAGATCATGAATAATATAATACACCCTGTTCTACTTTGGGTATATTTAAAATTTTCCATAAAAATTTTGTTCTAATAAATTATGTTGATGATGTCAAATGTGGGAGAGGCAAGAGTGAATTTGTATGTTCATGCCATTTTGTGCTAAGTAATCAAAGTAAGTTGAAAATTTCACATCCTTTGTATTAGGTCAACTAATGATTCTCCAAGCAGGTTCTCCTGTAATATTTTGCTTGGCAGATGATATCTAAATAAGAGGGAGGATGCTGAGTTCTGGGTCTTAGATATGAAGTAAAGTTGAGTGTGTGTCTCTAAAAATGGACTATGAGTGTTAAAAATGGCAATGATGAAACATTTTTGAACAAACATCATACTGAGATTTAAATATTTGAAATATAGAAATGTTTTCTCCTGGGATCAGAGACAAAAATACTGTGTCACTCTTACTCCAGTTTGGCATTGCACTTAAGGTTTTGGCTGACAAAATAAGACAAAAGAGCAAAAAAAATTAAGATCATTTTATTGGGGCCTCTTACAACTCTTGTTACAATCCATACATCAATTATATCAAACATAGTTGTACATATATTGTCATTGTTCTTTTATAGACATTTATTTTCTATTTAGCCCTTGGGATCAGCTCCTCTTTTTCCCCCTCCCTCCTCACCCTCCTACCCTCATGGTCCTTTGATAGATTATTGATTATTATTATTTTCATATCTCCCACCGACTTCTGCCTTCCTTCTCCTCTGGTTTTTGTTGCTCTTCCCCATGGAGGAGTGTTGTGTGGTTATGTGCCATTCATTACGATCAGTGCCCCCTTCTTCCTCTCCCCTCCCCTCTTCCCCCTACCCTTTTGGTATCACTATTCCCATTCCTGTTCCTGGGTTTCATGTGTACTGATCTTTATCTCTTGCCTATACCCGTGTATATATTCTGAACTAGTCCAGAATGGGAAGTAGCACTGTGGTCATGATAGCAGGCGGTGAGGAAGCCTCAAGGAACCAGAGGTATGTTGTGTGACTAGACCCTTCCCAGAAACCCCTCTGTGGGAATATGTTCCATTATCTACAGATGGGCTTTGGGTCTCTGCTCTGACCCCCCTCATTCTCACCAACACATTTTTGTTTGTTTGTTGTTTGTTATGAATCATCTGATGCCTGTTACCCGGTCTCAATGACACCTCATAATCTGATGTGCTTCTTCCATGTGGGCTTGTTGCTTCACTGTTGGATGCTGCTTGTTTAACATCAAGCCTTTAAGACCCCAGACACTACATCTTTTAATAGCTGGGCATCATCCGCTGTCTTCCCCACATTGACTTATGCACCCACTTTGTCTTCAGCGATCATGTGTGGGGGTGGCGGTGGGGTGAGCATCACAAAAGGTCATTTAGTTAGAACAAAATGTTCTTGTATTGAGGGAGGGCATGAGCTGAGGCCCAAGGACCATCCGCAGCCTCAGTCTATTGCCCTATAAATATATGTTCATAGGTCAATACCTCTATTTTTATGGATTAATGTATTTACAGAAGTACACACCTCTGTTAATACTTCTATCTATAACTTTTGCTTCCTAGAGCTTCCCTCTGTTTCCTTTTGCCTCCTCCTGCCCTACCATCACATTCCTCCTTCTTCCACCTCTTAGTACTTCCTCTCAGCTAGATTGGTGTTGCTCTAATACACACAGGTTCTCTACAGATTTCTAGATGTTGGTTTTAATTCCCAGGTGGTCCCCATGTCTATGGCATTGTTTGCTCACCACACCCTTCCCCTCACCATCTTCTCCCCCCAAGACCCTCCAGGGCCATTGGCCCCAGTGCACTCTCCCTAAGCTTGCTTCCCATGTCTGTCTTATATAAGTAGGCAAACCAGCAATGTCCTAGTACAAACAATAAGAAAACGAAAGGATGAAAAAAGAAAAGGAGAGAGAGAGAAAAAAAAAAACATACATAGTTCCGGGTCTGTCTGCTGGCCTTTATGAATCTCTCCCCTCTGGGAGTTCTGGGGCCTTCCCCTGCTAGCCAGAAGTCTATCCAGGAGGCTTTTTAGGGGCTTTGTGGCTTGACTTAGCTCCAGTTGCTAATCTGTATGTTCCCTTCTTGGTGTGTCCCGCTGTGGGGGATTCAGGCCACATTATCTGCCCACCATGTGTTCCCATTATGGTCCTCGGTTGCAGTACGCTCCAATTAGGGGACAATATGTCTTGAGTTGTTTGCGGTTCTACCGTCCTCTCTGTGCCTAAGCAGTTCCGTGCAGGGCCGTCATCCTGCGGCTTGGTGTGCCAATATGGGGTCTAAGCCGACTGTCCCTTTCTCTTGTCCTTCTTGGTTTGCTTCTGTGTGGGCGTGGTAAGCCTTTTCCCCACCTGAAGGTTTAAAGTATTGTTCTCTGTGGTACGGACTTCTAGGGCGGGGTCAGATTGGTTCTGGTTGGGGCCGGCCCTGAAGCCCAATCCTTTCATGCAATCCTCCATGTGGTTACATTGCCCTCCGGGTTTGGGGCACCGTGGTGGGGACTGTATGCACATTCCCAATTCCGTGGAGATAACAACCAATGCTCTCCCCCTGAGTAGGTTAGCACCCTGTTCCCCCATGCCATCATCTCAGTTTCACCCCCTCTTTTCTCCCTCCTCTTCCCCCATGTCC
Organism: Tenrec ecaudatus; assembly: GCF_050624435.1. NCBI lineage: Eukaryota > Metazoa > Chordata > Mammalia > Afrosoricida > Tenrecidae > Tenrec > Tenrec ecaudatus. The sequence continues at coordinate 75,324,758 of NC_134542.1, forward strand.
CCTTCTTTATGTTGGATTCACATGTACCTCCTTGGGTTTGGTCTCACCACCGATGCATCGTGGGCTCCCACTGTCATCGATAGCCTTGTGCAAACCGGATTCTCACAATTTAAGCTCTGATGCTAATCAATCCCTCAACTTCAGATTATATGATTGAAAATTTTCGGTGACTGATGATGAAGTGCTTCTTCCACATGGACTTTGTTGACATCTCACTTAAATGGCTGCTTGTTCAGACAAGCCTTTAAGACCCCAGACCCTATATCATCTGCTAGCTGGGAACCATCTACTTTCTTTGCCACATTTTGCTCTAGCAGGCATATGTCCTGTGCTTCCTTCCTGAGGGTGAGTACAATCAGGCCATAAGCACCAAATGTTCCTAAATTGGAGCTAGGATTTAATGAGAAGACTCCACATTTAAAAGGCATAATTTTTATTGTTATTTTAAAACTATTCGTTCAATAGTCTCTTTAAACTAAGCACCGAGGTCAAAAGTTACACATGCATTAGATGACCAACTTCCATTGTAAGTAGCGTTTGTCATATGTTTCTATGTATTTTACCTAATAATTGTGAATAAAATGCAATACCCAAGCCATAGATGAAAATTGACCTTATAACCATGTTATAATACTCCATTGTTCTTTACCACAAGAAATTCAGTCGAGAAGAGAGCTTATTAATATTGAACATATATCTTAATTTATCTCATTTAGCTATTGTTGGCAAAGTTTCTGTTTTTAAAGGGAAAAAAATTATTTGTCCTTCTCCTTAAAGTTTCCTAAACAGAGTTACAAAAAAATGTGGGAAACCCTAAGTTGTTAAGAAATATAAGTTGTGTTTGCTTCTTCTGGTAAGTAGGTGGTCTGATTTCCCAGAGGGCAGGTGGTGAGAACTGGGAGGAAGTCAGGCAAGACTTTGAGGGAATTATTCGAGGCTTACAGAAATTTAGAAGGTTTGGGCGTTAAATACGGTTCAAGTTGGTTCTTATTGTGAATGTCTAAACTATTTTGGCCTTCCCTTGTGAAGTGCCATGAAGTCAGGTGGGAACAGACTGTGAAATGGTCTTTTCTCTTCTAACAAGCTTAGGCCAAGTAGTGATCTCGCTCAAACACATATGCCAGTAGCCCAATTTGGAGTCAAGTTTTATGTGTAAACTCAGCTAATCAAATGAAATTAATTTCTAATTTGTATTCAATTCCTGAAATAATTCCTTTTCTCTTCAACTATAATGAAGTATTTTTTCAAAGTAGAATTAAAAAAGATTTGAAATATGTATGCTTAAAGAATGCATTTCATTTTAATCTAATTTAATATCTTTAAATATTATTAATGTGTGATTAATAAGAAAAATTCAAAATATAATTAGAAGAGTATCTAAAAAGAAGGCATAATAAAGGATTGAACCTATATTTGTCATAGTTCATCACAGAAATGACCAGGCTGCAGCTAAAGTTGAGATTCAGGAAAGATTTTTTTAAGTGAATGTTTATATGGCTTGTGAAGTGTACATACATTTTAGTGGGGTTCAGGTATTATAAATTGAATATATTTTATTATAGAAAATATGAATAAGACCTATAATGATTATAACCAAAGACACCACCATGCAGAGTCAATTCTGACTCACAGCAAAGCTGTAGTAGATCTGTCCCACAGGATTTCCAAGGGCACATTTTTAGGGAAGCAGAATGCCATGTCTCTGTCCCATAAAGCAGTATTTGAGTTTCAGTTGCTGACCTTGGTTGGCAACTGAGGGCTTAGCCATTGTGCCACTTGGGCGCCTTATAGTAATGATAAGTAGCCTATACTGACAGCCCCAGATCCTGGGTCACTTCATCGTTTCGGACCACACTCCTATAGCAACTCTATGTTCAACAGAATGAAACAGCGACTCCCCCTGAGCCATCCGTGTATGCGGTACTTGGCTTGAGCCCTTTGTTGCAGCCACTGTGTCATTCCGTCTCCTTGAGAGTGTTCCTCTTTATTCCTGGTCTTTTCCTGTACCAAACATGATGTCCTTTTCCAGAGACTCGTCTCTTCTGATAACATGTTCAAAGTACATGAGAGAGACTCTTACTTTCCTCACTTCTAAGAAGCATTCTGCCTGTATTTTCTCTAAGACAGACTTGTTAGTTCTTCTGGCAGGAGATGTTATATTTATTGTGCTTTGCAAATACCACAATTAAAATGCATCAATTTTTCTTGTCTTTCTTATTCATCATTTAGCTTTAGCATAGATATGAGGTATGGTAGTCATATAATCTACTGTCATTTGGGGGCTGAAGAGTGAAGGGGTAAAGTTTAGCCTGTCAAACAGGTTTCAGCTTGATGACCTCATTTGGAGATGCTAAGGAGATATAAAGGTCGCTGGAGGCAGGATACATACACATTCCCTGTGAGACATTCCTGTGGACAAGACACATGGAGCTACGCTAGAGCCCTGGAGCTGAAGGAGCCAGATGGAGACCCCTGTCAGGGCTAAGATGTTTCCACTGCCACTAGATCCACAAGACTTTCCACCCACTGGGCATGTCGTCTTCCTGTATTCGGCATCATTGCATGTGTTGCATGAGTTTGAAGAGGATTATATAGATTAGAATGGGACATATGGGATACTATTAGACTTATGGACTTGATAGGGACTGGGCTAGGAAGTTTTCTTAATGTAAAATTATTATTTTATATAAAACTCTCTCACACACGAGTGTCCCTGGATTTGTTTCTCTAGTCAGCCCAGGCTAACACATGAGGCAATTGAAAATAACCCAGTTTGGATTAAGTAAAGCAAGACCTGTGCTTTTTAATTTTTTAAAGATGTCACTTGATTTGTTGACTACTGCTTACATAGGCAAGGAGCCCTGGCAGTGTAGTTGAGTGGCTAATTTCAATGTCAGTAGTTCGAGACCACCAGCCACTCTTCTGGAGAAACATGAGGCTTTCTACTCCCATAAAGAGTCACAGTCTTGGAAACTTACTGAGGGTTCTACTACATCCTATAGGATTTCAATGAGTTGGAATTGACATACCGGCAGTAGTTTTGAGGCTACCTGTGCATTAATTGTGTGTCCAAGTAAAATGTAATTTTTTTAAATAAATCTTTTTATTGGAGCTCATACAACTCTTATCACAATCCGTACATACATCAATTGAGCAAAGCACCCTTATACATTCATTGCACTAATCATTCTCAGAATTCACCTTCCACTTGGGTTCCTGGAATCAGCTCGGTTTCCCTTTTTTCCCTTCCTCCCCTTCCCGCCCCGCCCTTCCCCCTGGTCCCTTAATAGTTTATAAATAATTATTTTATCTTATCTTACACTGCCCAGTGTCTCCCGTCACCCACCTCCCCATTGCCCATCTCCCATAGAGGAGGCTACACATAGATCTCCAAGATCGGTTCTCCCTTTCTACACCCCTTTCCCTCCTGGTGTCGCCACTCCTACTGCGGGTGTTGAGGGGTTCGTCTGTCCTAGATTCCCTGTGTTTCCAGATCCCTACTGCATGACTGTACATCCTCTGGTATGACCAGGTCCGCAAGGTAGAATTGGAGTCATGATAATTGGGAGGTGAGGAAGCGTTCAGGAACTAGAGGAAGGTTTTGAGTTTCATTGTTGCTACACTGAACCCTGAGTGACTCATCTCCTCCCCACTACCCCTCTGCAAGGGATGTCCAGCTGTCTACAGATGGGCATTGGGTCCCCATCATGCACTCCCCCTCATTCACGGTGATGTGATTCCTACCACACCTCCGCCTTTGTTGTTTGAAACCTGGTCTCCTCTGCCCTTCACGATCACCCATGTTGGTGTGCTGCTTCCGTGTGGGCTTTGTTGCTTCTGGGCTAGATGGCCGCTTGTTTGCTTTCAAGCCTTTAAGTCCCCAGACGCTATATCTCTCAGTAGCCGAGCACCATCAGCCTTCTTCACCACACTTGCTTATGTACACTTTCATCTTCAGCAATTATGTGAGGAAGGTGATCACACAATGATTGTTTTTGTTCCTTGGTGTCTGCTACATGGTCCATTCAACACCTTGTATTCGCTTAGGCCGTGTGCTTCTTCTCTGTGGACTTTGTTGCTTCTGAACTAGATGGCCGCTTGTTTGCCTCCAAGCCTTTAAGACCCCAGATGCTATATCTTTTTGATAGCCGGGCACCATCAGCTTTCTTCACCACGTTTGCTTACACACACGTCTGTCTTCAGTGATCATGTCAGGAAGGTGGGTATCATGCAATGACCATTTAGCAGGGCAATGTGCTATTGTATTGGGGGAGTATGCTTGAGGAGGCCCAATGTCCACTTGCTACCCTACTACTGAACCTATAAATACATGCACATAGGTCTATTTCCCCCATAATCGTAAATATATTTACATATGTACATGTCTGTATTTAGGCTTCTCTGTATGCTCTTTGCTTCCTACTCCTTCCTCTATTTCCTTATGCTTTCCTACTGTCCCACTACCATGTTCAGCCTTCATTCTGGTTTCAGTAATTCCTCTCAGTTACCTTGCCCTTGGTCACTCCCTACCAGTCTTCCCCTCCCCTCCCTCCTCTGGTTTTGAACCACTCGCTGTTCCCTTGTCCCTGTGTTGGCCGACACCTCCTCCCTTCCCCTGCCTCACATGCTCTCATGTCCCTCCAGGACCATTGGTCCTGTTATTTTCTCCTCTCATTATTTGTCCAGCCTATCTTGTCTAGGTGGACCTGCTGATATAGTAATATGTGCATACAAATGCAGATGACTCTGGAAGTGCCTAAGTAGCACATATGAACATGGCTTCGACAGCAGCAACACTGACACGCTGATAATCAGAAATGCCACTAACATGCAAAATTTACAAGGTAAAAAAAATACAAAACAAAAAGATAGCAAAAATTAAAAGAAAAATTGCTAGTAGTTCAAGGTCAGTTTGTTGGCCTTTAGGAGTTTTTTCTAGATGAAACTTGTGAGGTGCCACGTCCTGGCCCCAAAGTCCATCCTTTATACTCCCTCGGGATCCCTTTGCTCTGCTTCCCCTGCTGCTCCATTGCACGCCCCCAGTGTTTGCCTCAGTGTGGTGGAGTCAGCTCAGTCACACATCTCCCACAGTGTCTCAGGTGCTGTCCTATGTAGGGCCATGTGTTGGTGCAGGATGTCACATCTCGCAGTGTGGCCAGCTGTATGGTCCTCTCTGTACAATGGGCCCTTCGAGCTGGGCTATTGTCCTTGGGCTTGGTGGGCCCAGGTGTACTCCACTACGTCCTTTCTCTTTCCTTTGTTTCAGTTTCCTTCTGGATGTGGTGTGGTGGGTCAGCAAACCAGAATTAGGCCGACCCCACATTCGAAGGGAATGCCACAGAAAAATGAAAATAGATCATCTGGAGTGGGAAAGGAAAATATAATTGTTAATGATTCATCTACATTTTTCATATTGCTAACGCATCTACCTCTGATCCTGATGCTGCATTCTTCTTCATATAGTTCAGTTTTTCAAATAAGTTGCTCGCCATACAGATTGAATAAGTATGGGGAAAGGATACAATCCTAATGCACACCTTTCCCATTTTCAATCTATACAATACTCTCTATTCATTCAAATTACTTTCTCATAGTTTCAGAACAGGTTCCCTGTGAGCACAATTAAGTGTTTTGGAATACTTTTTTGTTTCAATTTTACTCATAGTTTCTTATAAGCCACACAGTGGAATGTCTTTGCATAGCCAATAAACACACAGATACACATCTCTCTGGTATTCTTTGCTTTATGACAAGATCCATATGACAACAGTAATGATATCCCTCTCTCTAGGCTGACTAAATGCTGGTTTCCCTGTGAGTACACTACCACAGACATTTAAAAATCATTTTAAGATAAATTTTACTTTGGGGGGGGGATAATAATGGTGTTGTCCAAAAATTTCTGCATTCTGTTGATTATGTACTGGCCATGAATATGGGTCTCTTTCCATTGAAATATCAAGTAGCTGTTTTACAAACTTTTGGCATAAATGAGTGAATTCCTTTGAGCTGCATTCATTTGTTGAAACATCTAATTGGTATCCCATCAATTCCTGAAGTTTTCTTTCCACCAAAGTGAAGATGTGTAGAATATTGATACTGTCTTCCCCATTACCTCATTTAAACTTTAGTTAAATACTTGGGATATTTTCAAATGGAAAGCAAACAAAACCCCAAAACTACATATATTTGGTTGTCAATTGATAAAATATTTAGAGAAATGAAACATTTTATTCAGATTGGTTTTCATTTGAATACTCTATTTCACATTAACCATCTGAAAAACTAATAGCTTCACAAATTGACCTTCCCATTCACCCTTAAATGATTCTCCATGTTTGATGTTAATGTAAGTAGAAGACAAATATTAAGGCCACTGGTTCTAAAAGAAAGAGCCTCTCCCAACTGAGGGGGGGCAGAAAAGAGACAGAAGTCATCTTCTGTGGGTTTATGTGATTATTTTTTCTGACCAACATTAAATCACTATTCCATAACTCATTTCACCTTTCTCTTTCAAATTCCTTAAATCAGACTGATAATTTTGTCATCTAATTTAGAGACTATCTTGCTTCCTTTATTATAACTAAACAAATAAATGTTTCCATGATTAATATTAGTCATCTAGGTTTCTGCAAAAGAATGTGCCTAACCAATATTTCTGCATAAGGTATTTTATTGTACCGTCAGACTCAACGGCCCTAGTTTTATTTTTTTGTTTTTCTTTCTTTTTCCTTCTTCTCTCCCTCTCTTTCCTTTCACACATGACCACTAGCTTCCAGGCCACTATTCACTGTCTAGGGCAACTTTGTCCAAACATCAGGGAACTCCCATCTGCCCTCTGTGGGAGTGCTGCACACCCCAAAGGCAACTACGACAGGCCTCTCCAGTGCTCCACACTGCTGAGAAAACCTCCACCTGGCCTCCATGGTAATCTTGACAATTAGGGAAATTCTGCCCAGAACCTGTGGGACCCTGCACCATGAGCACATGCAAGTGCCAGGTTGGGACAGAGTTTAAACCACTCCAGCCCCATGCTCAGTCATTTAGGGATTAGCTATTTCTTACTCTTTATTATTTCTTCTCTCTTTCTGTCTTTCCCACCACAGTCAGTCTAAGCCAGCACAGTTTTGTTTTTTCTTCTTTCTCTTTCTTTCTGCTCTCTTTTTTCCGTATTTCCCTTTTCTTTTTCCCTCCTCTCCATCTCTTTCCTTCCACATGCCACTGCTGGCTTCCAGCCCCCTACCCTCTGCCCATCCAGTGGGGAGAGCTCCAGCCTGCCCCCTGTGGCAGTGTTGCACATGACATGAGGCAGTGTTGCACATGACATGTACATAATTTGGCTCAGCTATCTATCTATTTTCTTTCTTTCTTTCTTTTCTTCTACTTTTGCTTTTTCTGCTTTATTCCTCTTCTGCTATTTCTTCTCTCTTTCCCACTACTGTCTCAGCAGGCTCTGTTTTTCTTTTTGGTTGTTTTCCCTTTTTTTTGTTTCTTTGTTATTTTTCTTTTGTTGTTCTTTTTGTGCAGGTGTTAGTTTGCTTTTTATTTCTGCTCTTGTCTTTGCTTTCTCCTTTCTCTATATTTTTCCCTTCCCTCTCTCTTTCCTTTCACAAGCAAGTACCAGTCCAGTTGGGGGAGCTTCTGTCCACACTTATTGGCTTTGCACACAACTGGGGAAATCAAGTCTGCCCTCTGCTGCACCCAAAATGGTGGAGGATCTTCCCTTCAAATGCTGAGATAAATCCTGCCTACACTCCAACCCTGCCCTAAATGTGACTGGGGGAACTCCTTCCTGTCGTTTGTGGTGCTCCACGCTGCTGGAGGAACATCCCCCGAACCTCCACGGCATTCTCTCTGACTCAGGTAATTCCACTTGCCATCCATGGTGCTTTACACCAAGGGGCGTACACCTTCTCACGGTCCAATGCAATCCAGTTGCACATGGAAACACTGCACACCATCTGAGACGCCCCAAGCCCTATGGGACACACCACTACAACTTCCTGGGAGATCAGCCAGTGAAACGCTATCCTCATGGGTTCACAATCACCAAACCAACATCCTGTGAGAGGATTATCCAACTCACATTCCAAATAACATAATATTGGTTGGCTATAGAAAGAGTGAAACTGCAGTAAAACACAGCAGTAGCCTGATTCCTACCTGCAGGTAGTTCAAAAAATAAATAGTATTAGTCCCCCAAGAGAGAGCTCCGGGCTCTTCAACTCTAGAAGATTGCACTAAGCTCCTCTGAAACAATATGCATGCAGCAACCAGCCCCACAGCATCAACAAAAAAGCAGGAGTAACAGAAGACAATGCAGGAAGAAGTCTGAACCTAATGACGCGCATAGAAGAAGTAGACATTGACCTGCCCCAGAAAGAAATCTTCAGAATGCTGCTTGGTGTCATACAGGATATGAGAGAAGCAATGCAGAAAAAAACCATAGAATGATAGAGGAGATAAAGGCCACACACCAAAGGGAAATGCAAGACCTTAGGGATGAAATAACAAAATCCAGTAGCAAATTATCAGACTTTACCACAGACATGAGGAGGCAGAGAATCACACCAGTGACCTGTGGGATAACTAGGCAGACCAACAAATGGGAAAGGCAGCCAAATACGACAATCAGAGATGGCAAATAAAACCTGTGAGCCATGTCTGATGTTATGAAGAGGAAAAATATTAGAATTATTGGACTACTGGAACAAGACACAACAAAGAAGTCAACAGCAAAAATAGCAAGTGAATTTTAGAAGAAAACTCCCCCAGCTTAATAAATGAAAATTAGGCAATCATTTGGGAGGCTGAAAAAACACCAGCCAGACTGAATCTCAAGAAGTCACTAAGATGCACATTAAATTATCCATCTGTGAGGAAAAGGAGAACATTGTAAGATCAACTAGGGAAAAACAAATAGTCACTTATAAAGTACTGAAATAAGAATAAATTCAGATCAATCAGTTGACACAATGAAGAAGAGGTGGTTGGGGAGTAACATATTCCAAATATTGAAGGAAAATAATGCAAACTCAAGAATACTATATCCAGCCAAATTGCCTATTGAGATAGATGGAGAATTTTCCAAGACAAGGAAAAACTGAAAGAATACATAAAAAAAACCCCAGCCTTACAAAAGATCCTTGCTGACCCAGTATGGCCAGAAGATCAACACTCACGGAACATAAATGAGACCATCACATAGGACATCTCCACCCATAGGGTGACAAAGAGAAAAGAGCCCCCAAGAGAGCATTAGCTCAATGGTCTATGGAAGATAAGAATGAGCCATACACATATAAACAACACAAATTGATAAGGTAGGTAGGTCGGAAAACATCCAACACAAAAGGTACAAGATGACATCACATAGTCCAGAGATGGATGTAATAACACTGATTTTCAGTGGACTGAACTTGGGCATTAAAAGGCAGAGGCTAACAGACTGGTTTAGAAAACCTAAAGCCTATATCGGCTGCCTACAAGAGACTCATCTCAAGCTCACAGACAAAAACAGCCTGACAAAGGCTTGAGAAAAATATACCAAGAAAATGGTAATTAAAAAAAAGAGTAGGGGTAGCAATCTTAATCTCTGGCAAAATTGAACTCAAAGTACAAGCTATAACAAGAGACAAGGAGGGGCACTATATAATAGTCAAGGAAACAGTAGACTAAGAACCAGTGAGCATAATAAATACATAAGCACCAAATGCTAGACCCGAGAAATTCCTAAATCAAGTACTCCAAAAGATGAAAAAAGAAATTACAGGTTCAACAATTATATTGGTGACATTAATATACCACTCTGAAAAAGACAGATCACAGGGAAAGAAACTTACCAAGGAGGATACAGATCTAAACATCACAGTTGGACAACTTGACCTGATAGATATTATGAGAGCTTTCCACCCAAACCCAAAAATTTCACATTCTTTTAAAGTCCATATGGCATATACTCAAAGAAAGACCACATGCCGGGAGACAAGAAGAACCAGAGTAAATTCACCCACATAGAGATTATACATACTTTTCTCTCCAACCACTACGCACTAAGGCTGGAAATCAAGAAAAAGACAATGAAGAAAACAAGGGCAAACAATTAGAGGATGAATAACTCCCTATTGCAAAAGGAGCGGGTATTGGCCCAGGTCAGAGATGAAATTGGGAAGTTTCTAGAAACCAGTGAGAATTAAATATCACAGTAAGCTTAAAAAAAAAAGGGGACATAGGAGAAAAGCTACTATATACCTACATTCCTAAGGTGATGTCCAGCAACTATGGCAGGGGCCAAACCAAACCCAGGCATACATATAGCAGCCAACTAAAGAGGAGGGGGAAAGAAAGGGGGGGGGAAAGACCTGGGTAGGGGGGGCAGGGCACTAACCCACCCAAGGGGAGGGTATTGTTTATATCTCCACAAGAGAGGGAGACAGAGCAAAGGCTTCAAATCGATGTGCCAAGACATGAATACAACATACCAGCATGTACCAGGGAACCAATAGAGAGGTCTGTGAGGACAGCCCCAATCGTATGTAGACACTACGTCCCCTGCCCCCAGCAGAATGCACTTCAGAGGTCAGCACTGAAGCTACAGTGTGGGGAGAGGGGCACATCTGATTAGAGCACACGGGAGAAACAAGGAGGCATGAAAGAGAGGGAAACACATTATGCCCCACCAAGCCCCGAGGATGATATTCCAGCTCAGAGCAGACAATGCACAGAGAGGACCATATGGCCAGCCCCTCCATGATACACAACATCCCTCACTGCACCATAGCACTACAGGGGCCAACACTGGTGACATAGTGTGGGAATTGTGCCCAATCTGACCCCAGAACACTTAGGTTAGACAACAGAGCAGCAAGGGAAGCAAAGTGATGAAATTCCCAGGAAATAACAAAAATAGACCTTGGAGACAGAGTGTGACACCCTATCAGACTCTACTGGGAAGGCATGTGCTTAGGCCGACAGACAAACCTTGAACTACTTATAGGCTTTTCCATTTTTTGTTAGTGGTTTTCTTTTTGTTGTAAATTTGTTTTGGTTTTTTAGATGTTATTGTTTGTTGGTTTTGATTTCCTATGTTGTATTGTTCGGCTTTGACTGGTTTTTGTGCTTTTAATGTGTCTACATGTCTATCTAGATAAGATACGCAGGATAAACAATTCGGAGATGAAAAGATTGGGACAGATGGTTCCGGGGGGATACGGGAGTTGGGGAGGTAGGAGGAGAAAGGAGAAGTAGTGGTGGGAACCAGCCCAGAGACAAGTGAACAACAAGTGAACTAAAATCAATGCAGATAAGGGCATGGGGTGCCTAGTGGGGTTTGATCAAGGGCAGTGTAGCAGTGAGGAATTGCTAGACAGGAATGAAATCAGAACATGATATTGGGACAAGAAGAAAGTGAACAGAAATAGAGGAAAGAACCAGCAGGCAAAGGACATTTACAGAGGGCTAGATATAGGCATGTGCATATGTAAATATATTTACATATAAAGAGAGGAGAATAGATCTATGTACTTATATCTATATGTTAAGAATTAAGGTTGCAGATAGACATTGCACCTCGAATAAAGTACTCCCTCAACACAAGAACACTTAATTATAACAATCCAGCATTCTGTGATGCTCACCTTCTCGCCACGCTCGCTGAAGACAAAATGGGTGCATAAGCAAATGTGAAGAAAGTTGATGGAGTCCAGTTATAAAAAGATATAGCATCTGGGGTCTTAAAGGTTTGAAAATAAACAAGTAGCCATCTAGCTCAGAAGCAACAAAGTCCATGTGGAAGAACACACCAGACTGTGTGGTCATGAGGTGCTGATGAGATTAGTATCAGGCATCTAAGACCCAGAACAAAATCATACCCAAGGTGAATGGGGGCTTGGGATATAGAGTGGAGACCCAAAGCCCATCTGTAGACAATTGGATATCCCCTTGCAGAAGAGTCACAAGGAAGAAATGAATCAGTCAGGGTGCAGTATAGCAATGATGAAACACACAACTTTCCTCCAGTTCTTTAATGCTTCTTTCCCCCACTATTATGACCTCAATTCTTTACCTATCGGATTAGACCAGAACATGGGCACTGCTACAGAAAAGAATCCACAACACAGGGAATTGAAGATAGATAAGCCCCTCAGGGCCAAGAATTAGAATAGATGCAACAGGAGAATTAGGCGAGGGCGGGTGGAAAAAAGTGCAATCAATCACAAGAGTCAACATATAACCCCCTCCCAGGGGGACAAACAATGGAAAAGTAGGGGAAGTGACAAAGAATGATGCAAGGTATGAAAATAATAATCTATAACTTATCAAGGGTTCATAAAGGAGGACGGGAGGCGGGAAATGTGGAGTTGATATCAAGGGCTCAAGTAGAAAGAAAATGCTGTGAAAATGATGATGGCAGCATACGTGCAGATGTGTTTGACACAATGGATGATTGTATGGATTGTGATAAGAGATGTAAGAACCCCTAATAAAAGTATTTAATAGAAAAGGAAAATAAAGATATTTTACTGCCTATGAGAGAGAAAGAGAGGAAATCTCGGATGCAGGAATTCTGCTGAGGGCACTTACTTTTATTCTAATTATATCTGCCATTAAGGACAGAAAGTGATGTTCATTACCCACCAAACCATATATTCAGATAAACATATTATCTCTTTCTAAAAGATTGTCATTAATAGCCATCATCTACTATTCTTCTTTATTCTCTTTTCTTCCTCCGTTTCAATTTAACCTACCATTTGCACTAAAGCAAGAAAAATAAAATTATAAAGGAAGAAAACACTCAAAATTAGAAGATGGAGAGTTTCATTTTAAACAAGTATCATATCATAGATGTCACTAGAAATTCTTATGAGTTGTGATTAACATCATTAAAAGATCCCAACGTGGAGGAGATGTGCACTATCAACTGAGTACCACTGCTGTGTTCTTTCTTTCTTTTTCTGGGCCGTTTAACTCACAAGGGTGAAAATATTGGAAATAAATATAGTGGGAATTGTTTTACCTGTAATATAATCTCAGAAGCTTAAGTAATGCTTTAAATTATGAGATACTGTGTCAGGAAGGCATAATTTGCATAAACCCTCCACTGGCAGTGATATTAGGAAGCAGAAATCGTACTCTGAATTCCAGGGCACCCACTCTGTGTCTAAGATGAACCTCTTATTCTTTCGATGCGGATTCCATTTCCTTTCTCCTCCGGGTGGTAAAATTTAGAGTGAGCAATTGATTCTCTTAAACTAGTATGGGCATAAGTCAAGCACAGAGTCTAAAAGAGGACAGGAATCTCCGGACCCCTAACCTCCTGCCCTACCCAAAGGACTGATTTTCTCCCTGCTCCACAGGGACAATCGTGGGGATAGCCAGATGCCAAGAACTTCTGTCATCAAGAAATACATTTCACGGGTAAGGGAGCTCAGCTAGTCACTGATTGCAAAGCACTTTGAAAATAGAAAACCAAATACAGTGTAAGTGCTAGATGCTACAATTATTACGAAGGTAAGAAGCCGAGTGCAGAGCTATCTGTAAAATGATTTGTACCTTGGATACAGATTATATTGGAGATGGAGACAGGAAAGGCAATAGGTAATGTGACTGAGCAACAGGACGGGCTTTCACTGAGAAACCTTAATTTATTTTAGTGAGGAAAATGAAAGGAGACCCTGAAATGTGGTTTTGATTGTATAAATAGCATCATTTTGATTTTCGAATAATTTCAGAGTATAACAACACAAGGATAAACATGTAAGAAGTGCATTTTCCTTGTGTCATTCTATAACTAATAAACATTTTTCTGAGTGAATAAATGCAGTAACACATAAAATGGAAAGTAGGTAATGTACCTGGCAAATAATGTGATATTTCTTCATAGGACTTAAAGCAAGCTATTTTTGAAACTTCCAAAATATCTCACTGAGAACTTGTGGCAAGATGGCAAAATAGACAGACATGCTACACAGACTATGTGACAGTGAGGGTTCTGTGTCCACTGGGCTGGGATAGGATCCCCAGTGGTGTGGCTGTTAAAACATGGCTACCTCCCATAAGGGGCTCTAACACAATACTAGTCACTTCCATAAAGAGAGCTGCTATGAACAGCCAATCAATTGAAATGAGTTTTCCTCAGACTGTGTGCTCATTTCAATATAAGTGGACGCCGTTGGAAATGATGCGATGTTTTTGCTAGGTCTGTGGATCCATTATCTGGCTTGTCATCTAGCCTCTGACATTTGGGAGTTAAGCTAGAGGCTGCGTGGGTCTATGGCATTCAGATCCGGGGAGTCCTCAGTAGGCTGCCCTCGTATCTGTCAGCCTTGGATTCTTTCTCCTCAACAGTCAGAGTCTTCTGTCTGATCTATGTAACTTGTCGTTGGTTCTTACAGCTACACAAGTCAAAGGAAGCCTCCAGCCTGATTTCTGACTCATGAACTTGGAATTTGCTCACCTATACAACTACGTGAGCCATTTCCTTGGTATAAACCTCTTCATATATATGTACGTGTGTTAAGGATCCTTGGCGGTGGAGTGGGTTGTGTGTCAGCCTGCTAACCACCAGGGCTGCAGTTTGAATCCACTGGAGTCATTCCATGGGAGAAAGATGACGTTTCCTCTTTCCGCAGAGATTCACTGCCTCAAAAAGCCCTAGATAAGATTGCTGTGACATGGATCACTCACTGACAGTGTCTTTGGGTTGGGCATATTTGTTGTTGTTGTTGTTAAGTGCTGTCGAGTGGGTTCAGACTCATAGCCAGCTTATGCACAACAGAATGAAACACCCCCTAGTACTGCGCTGTTCACCATTGTTCAGTTTGCGCCCATTGTTGCAGCTACTGGGTGAACCCATCTCATTAAGAGTCAACTCTTTTTCACTGCCCTGCTTCACTGAGCATGATGTCCTTTTCCAGGGAATGGTTTCTCCTAAAGTATCCAAAGTCCAGGAGAAAAACTTGCCATTCTTGCCTCTAAGGAGCATTCTGGCTATCCTTCTTCCCAGAGAGATTTCTGTGCATTTACGGCCTTCTCATATTCTTTACCAGAACCTTAATTCAGATGTAGCATCTCTTCTTCAGTCTTCTGTCATCAATGGCCAACTTTCATATGCAGATGATACAACTTAAAATATTTTTGGCTTGGGCCAGGGGCATCCTAGTCCTGCAAAGAAAGCTGAATAAAAGTTTTAGGTAACATCAATGAAACACCCTCTCAAAAAACTCTTCAGTAAAAATTTCAATCAAACTTATTTTAAAGATACTTTAACTAAAATAACACTATAGAGTAAAGCATGAGAAATGACTAAAGCAGGCTAACAAATATTTTCAGCACTGTATGGGTAAAAAAGAAAGAATTGATAAAAAAGACAATCAACTCACAATCACTTGACAGTGAAACCGCTGTGGATTTTTATTGTTTTGTCTTGTTTTGATTTTTGCTTTTTTCAGACACAAGTAAACTGGAAAGAAACCTAAGAACATGAGGAATCTGTAATTAATACAAAGAAAACATGCATTAAAAAGTAATGAAGGCAGGGGAAAAAATCACATCACCATGAATGAGGGGAGTGCATGATGGGGACCCAACGCCCATCCGTAGACAGCTGGACATCCCTTGCAGAGGGGTAGTGGGGAGGAGATGAGTCACTCAGGGTTCAATGTAGCAACAATGAAACTCATGATCCCAGTTCTGCCTTGCGGACCTGGTTAGACCAGAGGATGCACAACGGTGCAGTAGGGATCTGGAAACACAGGGAATCTAGGACAGATGAACCCCTCAGGACCTGCGGTGAGAGTGGCAACACCGGGAGGGAAGTGGGTGTAGAAAGGGAGAACGAATCTCGGGGATCTATGTGTAACCTCCTCTCTGGGGGATGGGCAACGGGAAGGTGGGTGAGGGGAGACACCGGGCAGTGTAAGATAAGATAAAATAATAATTTATAAACTATTAAGGGTTCATGGGGGAGGGGGGAGCGGGGAGGGAGAGGGAGGGCAAAAAAGGAAAATGAGCTGATTCCAGGAACCCAAGTGGAAGGTGAATTTTGAGAATGACGAGGGCAACGAATGTGTAAGGGTGTCTTACTCAATTCCTGTATGCATGGATTGTGATAAGAGTTGTATGAGCCCCAATAAAATGATTTATTTAAACAAAGTAATGAGTCAGATTATATAGATGAAACAAACACATACAACTTGAAAGAAAAATAGGCCAACTAAATAATACTGGATTTCCTATGTGTATTAAATAATCACATATAATAGAATGCTAAAAGATCTCCCTACTATCTTAATATTTAATAATTAACATTACATGAAATGTAGAATTGCCCATGTTAAGAACCAAAACTGGACTTGAGGGACATAAAGGAAGATATGAATAAAAGGTTTAGCTTATTCTATTCTTGAAACCAAATTTTAATATAGTAATAATGTCAGTAATCTTTGTACTAGGTTCCTGTTACTATTGTAACAAAATTACTAAAAATTGAGTTGCTTGTAACAATACAAAGTTATTCTCTGATAGTTTTGGAAAATAGAAGTCCAAAAGCATCTCACCTGGGTAAAGTCAAATTGTTGTCAGGGATACATTTTCTCTGGAAGTTTCACTGGGGGGTTCCTGCATTTGGGGCTTGGGGACCCTTCCTGAAATTTCAAAGCCAGAAGTGTATGAGAGGTGGGCAAAGAAAGGGAGATAAAGCGATAGGCCAGTCTGTTGAAGGGCGTTCACTAGGATGAAAAAAAGGCAGTCGTCTGTGAGAGGACGAAGGGAAATCAAGGCACATCTGAAGGGGACACTCTTGGGAAGGGGGTTGATTAGCTGTTTAAACTGTTGAATACAAAGTTGATGGTCTGAAATTGAAATTCTCACCTCATAGATTTTAAAATAAAATCTATCTAATTTCGTCTTCTGCTTTTATAGATTCGCCAGGTCTGTTGATTTTAGGTGACGTAGAATCAGTTTCAACTCGTAGCTGTCCTATCACTGTAAAACAGAATGAGGCACTGCAGATCCTACGTCAGCCTCAGCATGGTTGCTGTGGTGGAGCCATTGCTCTTGTCACCGTGTCAATCCATATTTGGAAGATTTTCCTCATTTTCATTGGCCCTCTATCAAGAAAAATAATCTTCTTTAGGGTCCAGTCTCTCCTGATGACACATACACACTCTGTCCAGTACTCCTTATCTCTAAGGAACAGTCTGTCTGGACTGGTTCAGATATTTTTCAAATGTAATCAAAGAAAAGGTCTGTCACTGTCAGGTATAAAGTTTTCAGATGCCAAAATAATTAAAATATGTAGTATCATTTTAAGAATATATATCTTGGAAGATGTTTAATATATAAATATATGTAGAATTAATAGCATAGTAACTGATAAGAAGTGACATTTAAAATCTGAAAGGAAAGGGCTAATTATTCAGTAAATTATGCTGGGAGAATAGGTTAATTATTTTGAAAAAATGTTGGGATTAAAGTTAGATCTGTACTTCCTACTGAAAATCAAAATAAATTCATGATAGATAATAGTATTAAATGTAAAAAAATTACCCATTATGTTTAAGTGTTAAATATAGATGAAGAGTAATTTGTCTCTGGAGCAAGGAAGAACTTCCTAAGCACAAAAGTAGAGACAGAAACAAAAGGAAAATTTGATAGTTTAAATATCAAATATGACTTTGATATCCAAAAACATCGATATGAATAAATGTACAAACAAACTTGCAACAATAAAATATATATATACCACAAACAGAAATAAGAAAATTAGGAAATATTGGAAATTATATTTCTATCAGGTGACATAAAACTAGATAAACAAGTAATAAAAGAAGTCCTTCAAGAAAATAGGCATAGAAATATGCACTGGCAGAGGAAAAGCACAATAATCAATGAAGACATTTTAAAAAATATTTACACTGTTCTTCTAATTAAAGTAATGCAAGTTAAAACAGCTATTCAAGGCCACATGCCCCTACCGAGTGAACAAAGTTTGTTGTTTTTAATTTTGCTTTTTAGTATTTTCCAATGTTTTCATGAAGGTGAAGAGATAAGTTCTTCTGTACCATTGGGGTGGAGGTATAAAATGTCACAAACTTTCTGGAATACAATCCCCAGAATGTATAAAGGCCTTAACAATTACCAAGTATGTGAAATGTGTTTACTGTACCGTCAGAAATCTGATTGGTATATGGATACTTTTTAGGGTGTTATTTGTGATTGCTAAAAAGAAATACTAGACAACTAAATTGTTCGTCAATAATGATTTATCTGCATGAATTCTGCTGTATTATCAGGAAGGAACACTGACTGCACAGTGGTGAGGCTCTCATCCAATAACCATGTCTGTTTCAGACTCACCAGCCATTCACAAGACTTAATACATGTTGTAGCAAAAGAAAATCACATTTACAAAGATATTGAAGGCATGGGAACGTCGTAAATTATTTAGCGAAATAACACTTTATGAGTTCCTGGATAATGGTTAAGGTATAAACGTACATTATATGTGAGAGAAGATTAAACGCAAAAATACTGATTATTTTTCTTTTTTTGAGATGTTGAAGTCCCAGGCTTTTAAATCATTTTTTTCTTCATAATTCTTTTCTATCTCCATTGTTAGATTATACAATGAACATTAATTATATTTGTAATCAGTACATGTTATTGTTTAAAAAGCATCTTAATAACAGAGCAAAAAGAATATGGAACAATTAGATTTCCACTAATCAAGTGTTATATATTTTTATAATTCATCTTCCTGGCTAGTTTTTTTTTTCTCTCTCTGAAGTGGCCAGATCTGCATGTTTTGATTGTTCTGCACTGAGCTTACCTAGTTCAACTCAGCCTGCTCTAACCACGACAGAGCAGTTTTTTTTCCTATGAATAAAATTATTTTGATAGACCTTTGATTGGATTTTGGGGAAACCTCCCCTGAGTGGAGTGTAGCCTAAAGGACTTGGGACATTGTCCTGTTTCATTCTTCCCATGTATCATCAAGAGCCACGGTGACGTAATGGGTAATGGTTTGCTAATAGAAAGGTTGGTGATGAAAGACATGGAAGAAAGATGTGACCCTTTGCTTCTGTAAGGATGTAGAGCCTTGGCCACCCAGTGGAGCATTTCTACTCTGCCCAGTGAAGGACAGCTGTACTCTGTCCGATGGGTTCCTGTGTTAGAAACAAGTCTGCAGTAGCGGCTTTGGGTTTGAGTTTTAGATATTATTATTGGACACTGGACAACACATTTGTGTGGCTGTTAATATGTGATCCACTCAGTTCCATTCAAACGGGACTCTGAAGTAGACATTAGTTGAGAAGAAACGGTGAGAAAGAGGATAGGATCTAGGCTGAGTTAATAGTGGTGTCACGTTTAGTCAATGTCTGACATTACAGGAAACATAAATCATTTTTATATGGTGCCCACGTACTCAGTACCATGGAAATGATCCCCAACTCATGGTCACCCTATTCTAGGGCAGAGTAAAGTGTCCTTTAGGGTTTCCCAGGCTGGGTGTTTACAGGTGCTGATGTCCTTCCTGTCTCCCACAGTGCAGCAACCAAGCCCTTGACCACTAGTTTCACCAGAGCGTTTCATGGGGCCCAGAGAGCTTCTCACTCGTGCTCTAAGTCTGCACGATGCTTTCTTCCTTCCTGCTCTCAACATCACATTGATTTGCTTGTTGATCATTTTTCCTTTTTAAAATTCTTTCTCTGTTCACTTACGAATGATAATTTACAAGATATCAACCTAATATTTCTATATTTAAAGTTAAAGCTAAGGATCCACTTTCTTGATGTTTTTCTTTATATTGTTCAGTCTACACATATCTAACACTGACATTTTAGAGATATCCTTCCACCTATTCGTGACTCAAGGGTATTAGGGAAATGAGCCACTGATACAATATGGTTTCCATAAAAATGAAATTGTCACACCTACAACCAGGCGGTCAGAAAGTACCATGAGGCTGAGTAACCATGGAGGAAGTTGAATGCATGTGATCGATAAGAACAGGAATAAAGCATTAATATATAACTAGGACCATTGTTTTGGATCATGAAATGGTGAGTTTGTTAAGAGAAAATCACTGAGTATCAGGAAAACAGATATTCATCTGGTGCCTGCTAAGAAGTCCTCATGATTTTTACTTCTAACATTATCAGTTACCATATTTTTCTGACTCCCATCATCTCCTGAAACAGTATCAGGAAACATTCTTGTCTAATTATTCTTTAATTCCACAGCTAATTCTCAAACTTTTAATATAAAGAATAATTTGTTTATAAATTGAATTTGGAAAACAGGCTCAAATATTGTCCTATTTCCTGCAATGTGCAGGAAAATTTAGAGGTCCAAATATTCTTAAACTAAAATGTCTTCTCTTTTTATCTCTCTCCCTTGTCTGCATCTATTAAGTTTTAGATTTGGGGGCTGTAAATCTAGAGTCTTATACAGAAAGCTATTACCTGCACATGTAAAGGATGATATGAAAGAAAAGCCTAGCTATTTAAGCAGTTTTTAGTTTTTCCATATTTGTATCTGTTATTTAAATTAATCTGGTACATATTCATATCTGAAAAGTGGAGTCAGGTTAGTCAATTCTGTTGACCAATTAATTCACATATAGTCAATTTAGGAATAAATTGATTTATGTAACTAAATCAATTTATTCCTAAATAAGTTGGGTCACTACTACACAGAAAGAACATAACCCCAGCCCATGGAATCAACTGACACTCATCTCGACCCTGGCCGGCCTCCAGATCATTTGATGTGGGTATAGTGTAGAAAACTGCCATTCGTGTGGAGTTTCTGATGCAATTTATGAAGCTATTTCTCCTCCTTTGACCTGTTGAACAATAACCGAGTCTTAAAAGTGGGTCAATGGCAATTGACCACAACAAAAGTCAGCTAGGAGCCTCTGGGTAGGCCAACAACTATGTACTATGGTCCTAACCAAAAGTTTGAAGATTTGAATCCACCCAGAGGCACCTCAGAAGAAAGGCCTGACCACCTACCACTGAAAAACTAGTCACTAAAAACTTGTAACCGATGCAGGGTGTTGTCATGACTGGCAGTGATTCAAGGACAGCCAGTTTGGCTTGGTAATGGTGCCTGATGTGTTGATCTGTTGTGTAGACAGGAATTTCACTTGGCTTGTTCACTCTTCGCTTCGTCAAGATTACAATCTAAATTACATCCAGTCTCTTACACATTTTCTCGGTTCTTTTCATAAGAACCACAGGATAGCACATTTGGTGTCAAATCTGTTCATTCTAATTACACAGAACCAAAAGCAGGCAGGCCCTTGTATGCATGTGAATCAAATAAAACCAAATGTTTCCATTTGTGAACCTAAGATGACTGGGGAACTTCAAATCTTTTGGAATTTCACAATGATAAATGTGTGATATGCTTCCAAAATAAGGCGAGAACATCGAGTCTTTTTTTAAATATATGAAGTTTATGATAAATAAAAGTGCTTCTTTTTATATGCCAGCTTGGAGGTTAAGCCTTTCTTGTAATGCTTCCACTAGCCCTGTTGTAGCTTGGTTTTGTTCCCAGGAATCTGAGAAGTGAAATGGACAAGCAATAAAAATTAAAGTGACTAGTCCAATTTCATTCCTTAAAGTAAAAATAAAATTAAATTAAAACTTCAAAATGTAGAGAACAGGAGAGGGAAAATGTGCGAAAATAGATAAATTTGTATTTTACAGATCATTTCAATCTTCTAAATCCTTATTCTGTAAATAAGGCAGTAACATTTACATGACATAAATATATATAAGTGGTCAAGTATTTAGGGAAGAAAACATGCCTGGCACTGATTTATGGAATTCTTTGTGCTTTGACGTGACTAAGGGTGAAAAGGTTTCTTTTGCTAAAAATAATGACAACCATACCTAAGAAAGCATCTAGGCTCCACACAAGACTTAGCTAAAAATCAGGCCTATGACCTTGCTAACCAATCAGTCAATCCATAATAGGTTCCTTTTTTCCCCTTGCCCTACACTGATTTTTTTCCTCTACTTTTCTGTTTTTGCAAAGTACGCTTTTAGTTGTAGTTTTGCTTTTGAATACTGAGTGTTGCTATATGAAGAAATAGTTTCAATGAAATGGTTCCTATTACAGATCTGGATAGACATTTTTAACCTAATTTTATTGCTATATTAAATGTGATTCGTTTCTGCTATTAAATCAGTAACAGCCTGTGTGTATGTTAGTGTGTAAGAGAGTGGTGGTTAGTCACTGGCAAAAAAGAGATAACATTTCTGGACCTAATTTTCTCACTAGGAAAAAGTTCTTTGAGACATGCAAGACTCTTCCATTTGGTATCTCTATGAGAAGTTTGTAAGGAAATATTTGCTGCTGGTGTAGAGAAACATATTACGTGTACAATATATTTTCATACGTATTTTATAATAATGATAATTATGTATATAAAAGCTAGGAATAGTAATATTTTAATTGCATGCACAAGGGAAAAATTTCATTTGAACACTGATAAAGAACATGAGATAGAATCCCTTAAAGGTTAAAAAATATCATCTATTTCTTTTCTCTAGTAAAGGAGACCAGTGGTACAGTTGGTTGAACATTGGATCATTAGCAGCAAGGTCAGGATTTCAAATCCACCAGCTTCTCCTTAGGAGAGAGATGAGGTTGGCTGCTCCCACAAAGATTTGTAATCTCAGAAACCCAGTGGAGCAATTATTCTGTGTACTATAAGGTTGTTATGAGTTGAAGTTGACAAGATGGCAGTGGGTTTGGTTTGGGGTTTAGTTTTTCTTGGGAGATTTTATTCAAATGAGTGTGAGAAGCTACATTTTACTATGGACATGTAGAATCTGTAAGAGTGAAATTTCAGTGTCCTGAAGGTATTTTCTGGCTCTGAATTTATTGTCAGCTGAGTAAATAAATGATAAACAAGTTCAACAGAAAAAAAGGAGATCTTGATGTTCTGTCCGTTTCCTGTGTATCTTTCATGATATAAAGCAATCACATAGAAATTAGTTAATTTTGGGAACTTTTTTGGATATGAATTTGTAACAGTCAAATAGGATATCAGAATTATTTATCAAAAATTTAATGGAAGAAAAAGTAAATGATTCGTTTTGTTTTTTTCCAAAAGCAAATCATTGTAGGTTTTAGTAGACAGTGAGCAACTTTGGTATAATTTGAAGTTTAAGTAAGTATACTATGGTATAGTTATCTTAAATGAAAAATATTGTCACTGAACATTGATATTAGAATATACACAGATATTTTATATACTTCTCTTGTGCATTTATATACTCTTGAACAAACAATAATTCCTTGTATTGAGGGAAATGTTTCTTCCAAAAGGTCTATCAGCAAACAGGAAAGAAGACCCACGATAGTTTGTGTAGCCAGACAAACCAAATCAATAGTGATCCATATGTTCCTCTCACCCATTCATATGTCTATAATTCATGCATCACAAGTTACATGCATAATATTCCTTTTTCTAAAGCCTGGAATGTTCAAATTCGGTGACAAGGTTCTTGCCCTCAAGAAACGTGGTATGAGTTGAGAATCTGGGGAAGACAGGCTATAAGGAAGCAATAGCCCCTATGTTACAGATCCTCCATGTATTTGTTCAGTACATAGTTACTGTGTATTTGCGATGCTCTCGTCTCTGGTGATAGAGATACAGCTATGAGCACAAAATAATGTTATAGCTGCCTGCATAAGGCTTAAATTATAGGGTGGGTACCCACAATAAAGAAAGTAAACAAATAAAGTATTTAATATGCTAGTTAGTGATAGTGCCAAGGAGATAAATAAAGCAGAAAGGAGAATACAAAATGAAAGTTATTATAAATAGTACTATCAGTAAGAATTGCCAACAAAGAGAGTTGAGTATGGATTAAGTATTAAACAATGGCCTTCTTCATAGAGGAGGAACAAGGATAGTTGGAGTATGAATGATAGATAAGATTATACCCTCTAGCCATCCACTAATTGTACTTGATTTTGATTCAGAGGAAAACAACTGGACATCGTGGCACTACTTCGTAGGGCTTGGGAGGTGCACATTTGTTCTGAGCAGACTTCTTCTTTCCTCCAAGGAGCAGCTAGTGAGTTCCAACTACCAACCTGCGCTTAGCAGCCCAAAGCTTAACCCGTCGTCACACCAGAGATCATGAGCAAAGTATAGGAAGGAAACTAGTTCTGTCAGAAAGTTCAAAGCTGTAGCCCCGTAAATTTAGTATTGGGTAACACTGTAGTACCGGTGACGTAAACAAGGGGTCCTATGTGTAAAGGCTTCTTGAAGGGAGGGTCTAACTGGAAGAAATGCTTTCTATCAGATTGAATTAATGAAAATTTTCCCCACCAATATTGGTACATAATTCACATATCATACAATTGACCAGTTCAATCATGCAATCACATCATGAGGAGTTATACAATCACCACCACATCTATCTTAGAGCCCCTCTCTCCACCGCCGCCCTCCCATGGTCACATTGCCTTCAAACTGGGTTGTGCACGCTTAGTCAGTTCAAGTGCACCCTCCCGCCTTGATTGTTTCCTCCGGAAATCCCTTTTCCCTCCCTATCGCCCACCCCCACCCTTTCATTGCACATAACACCTTGTATCAGTTCTTATCATTGGACAACAGAAAACAATGACAGCTATTGCAGTTAGGATACGACTGCATTAGTAGAAAGGCAGAATATGACAGATGCACAAGAGGGAGAGACCTCCATCAACATTCAAAATGGCACGGAAGAAATTTCTGTCAAGGAACAACTAAGAGGTTCTTGTCCCCAATTCAAATTCAGGTCTGTAGGGAGGACAGCTACCCTGGTACCGAGTACAATCCAGCCGAATAAAGATTACAAAGGTCTGCCTGCCAGTAAGGCTGTTCAGGACCCCTGCCTTGGCTAGAGCAGATCTGCCAGTGACTTGTTTGGACTAGATTCTCTGCAGATGCGTTTGGGCTCTCACTGTCCTCCACAGCCTTCTCCAAATTAGGTCCTTATCATTTTGGCTCCAATACTTTTATCTTCACCTTATTAGAATTTTGTAATTGTCATCGTATCACACAAGCTGGTGTGCTCCTTCTGTCTGGACTTAGTTGTCTCCTTGCTTAGATGGCTGCTTGTTTGAATGAAAACCTTTAAGACACAGAAACTTTTCTGATTGATAGCTGGGCACCATCTGCTTTTTTCACCACGTTTTGCTGTAGCACCCTTATCTTCTGGGAGCATTTCATGAAGGTCAGTATCGAGCAGGGTCTTGATGTAAGAATTACACGTTCTTAAGTTGGAGCTAGGGTTTAGAGTCCTGGATCTATGCAGTTATTTTTCAACTTCATGTAACTTGGAAATCAATAGACATGTCAGATCATTCCCTAGTTCAATCATGGTAAATATAATTATACAGTTTCTTCTCTAATCAGTCTCCAGACATACTTTTCTTTCCTGGGCTTCTTGATGTCATTTCCTTCTTATCACCCCCACCTTTCTCTATCGCTGCCTCCCCGCAAGCCCTTGTTATGTTTCCTTTCCCTCTGGGTTCAGCATCCCTGAGTTGCATTTACCAAAAACCAGAGAAACGAGTAACACAGCTTCAAGAGGGTGACCCCCCCAGTGGTGGCGCACCTCGGAGATACACCCTAATCTACACAGCATAGCAAAGTAGACAGAATGACCATCACAGGATTGCTGCGGTAATAGCCTCTTAATGTGGCATAGAGGGCATTGATGTAACAAGATCATGTTTGTCCACTGACCAACAAGACGCCATCTTGGTACAGCTGTCTCTGCCTCCTCAGACACCATGTATTTTCCAGCTGATGGAACCTCGTAGATCTGGTTCAACTCTGAAAATCTTGAACTACGTGTGATGCCTCGAGACTGTAGAAGCCTCCGTCTCCACCGTGCTCGTGTGGTTGGGGAGAAGGGGACAGTGTAAAGATAATAAACAGAGAACCGGGATTCACGCTTGTTTTGAAAGATGTTTGTTGCTAAGAGTTGGGTACCTAAATTCCCTTTCATGCTTGGTCCTATTCTCTTGATCTATAGATATTATCAATCTTTCATGTTATGATCCTCAATAATTTAAGAAATTTCAGTCTTCTCTGTACCAGTTTAGCAATCTTTTTTAACTTCTGTTAACCCTCTCCTATAGGCTTCCACAACATGGATCTTCTTGACCATTCTGTCACAGCTTTATAAAGCCCTTTGCTGTACAGCCCTCAAAGACAGCCATGTCTTCTTAGAATATAGCACGATTCTCATGTGACATGATCCCAGACATTGTTTCATGTTAGCGCTACATGCCTATCAGTGAATACTGAAACACTCTTTGGAAACCTCAATTCACTATTATCCAGTGTTGTACATACTGTCAATAAAATACCCAAATAAAAATATTTTGATTTGGTGTTTTCTATGTAATTATACCTGCCACTACAGTGTTGGGTTTGTATTTTATAGACAATTTTCAGTTAGCCAAGATCTTTACAGCCCATGATTATGACAAAAGTAAATACTCACCTTGTCATCTTCAAATTTTATGTAGGAATGTATAATCATACATTATCTGCTAGTCTATTGATATAAAATATTAATATCATCAAAATCCAAAACCTTGGAGTATGGCATTTTAGACCTTCCTTGGGGGTTAGAGCTCATTAATATTACTAATCAATCATTAAATATTAAGTACAATCAGTTATGAATTTTATACTTTTCACATCCATATTTTTCTTATTTCTCCAAAGAACATCATAAAATGTGACCACTTGCTAGATTAAATCCAAATATGGTTTATTTATAATATTCATCTGGCTTGTCTATTTGTTAACAACTGAGCCATAAATAAGAAAGATTGGAGAAAAATTGATGCATTGAGCAAAAAAACTGTGTTGGCAAAGAATATTGAGAATATCACAGACAGACAGAATAACTAATCAGTTTGGAAGAAAGAAGAGCCAGAATGCTTCTTAGAAGCTAGGATGTCAAGACTTTGTCTCAAATGTTTTGAACATGTTACCGGGAGGACCTGTTCCCCAGAAAAAGACACCATGCTTGGTAGAGAGTTAGTGAAAAAGACAAACTCCCTCAATGAAATGAATTGACACAAGTGGCTGCAATAATGGGCTCAAATATGGCAACAATTGTGAGGATGTTGCAAGACTTCACAATGTTTCCTTCATTTGTACACAGGGCTGATATGAGTCAGAACTGACTCCGCGACACCAGACAGCATGACTCTTATCAAGTGTTCACATTATCTTCAAATAAAATGATTGGAATGTTGCATGTGATTTCGGTGTCCTCAACTCATATCCATGCACCCAGTGAGAGGAATAGACTTTCCTGCCAAATGGAGGTCAGGCTTGACCACATGAGTTGCTTCAACTAATGTGATTCGAGTAGAACTGAAACTTTTCTAGTCTATCTGTGTTTTGGATACAACTTGTGCCTGACCTGACAATCGCAGTCATTGCTGTGCTCACAGGTATAATCTGACCTGGCCTCAGGTTCATGACATGTCTGTGATTCACTGCTATAGACATGTGCAAACTGCCATCATTAAAACATATGTACAAACCTGCATAGACACTCATGTGTGAGAGAACTTTATATCACAGAGAAATTATACATTAAGAAAACATCCCTGCCCAGTTCAGATTAAGTCCACAAATTCTATATTAGCTCATATGTCCGATACCAATCTATAAAGCCCTCTTCAGACTTACAAAACACATGCAATGACACCGAATGCAGGAAGATCAAAGGCCAGTGGGTGGAGAGCCTTCTGGATCCAGTGGCAGTGAAGCATTTCAACTCTGGCAGGGCTCTCCACGTGGCTTCTCGAGCTCCAGGGCTCTAGCATAGTGCGATAGTTTATTGTGCCAGCCTGGCCGATGAACACAAGTAGGATTAACTGAAGGGCAGAGGGATAAATGGCTCGGTGAGCCTCACCTTGCTTGTTCTGTGCCTCAGTTTAAAGGGGTACACTACCTGTGGGATGCCTAGCCTGTGGACTGTGTCGCTGTAAGTTGAGGTCCCTTTAAGTCCACACGATTGGAATGTTCATCTCTGGAGCTGGGGACCGACAGTTGATGACAGTTGGGGACCTGCCTTGCTGTTTGCTGCCTGGATATATATAGCCCAGCTCTCTCTACAAAAGGGGACTGGCAACTGGCGGCTCTCAAGCCTTAAAGGACTGCTAGTGTCTCACTGCTTTATAATTTAACTGTTAATTTCTTGTATTATCTATCTGTATATAATTTAAAGGTTCATTTCTTGTATTATATATCTATCTTTATAAATATATTTATATATAATTACTAGCAATCTGGTTTGTCTCTTTAGAGAACCCTGTCCACCACACATAGCTTCATGTGTCTTGTTGGCAGGAAGACTAAACAGAGAGTGTGTGGCTCTGGCCTCTAGTCAGCTATTTATCTCCATAGAGCCTCCAAATGAGGTCATCAAGTTGTAACCTGATTGACAGGCTAAACTCCCCTTCACTCTTTGTAGTCTCAAATTGGCAACAGATTATGTAACTTCCACATACATATTTGAGAAAATCAACAATGCTTGACCAGTGGTTGATATAGAATAATTAGTCAGCAATTTTCTCTTGTCTCTTGGGGGATTAGTATGAAGGTCATTCTTCATGGAGTCCTAAAAATATGTGATGGGATCCGCTGTCAGTTATATACAATAGTCTCTTAAATGAATAACTTACCATTTGAATGTTTTTCTCTCCTTTCCGGTTGGAGTCTTCTGTCTCAAAATCCTTTTAAAAAATCACTTCAAAAAATCAACTGCAAGAACATGTGTATCCTGGGATGATTTAGCATGTTTCAATCATTTATCTTTCTTCCATGCTGGGTTATTAAGTTATAAGCTGTTCTCTTATGCTGGATCCTGGGGGGATGGAGGTGGGAGGTATGCAGGGGGCAGACAGGTACGTGAAATGTAGTAGAAAAAAAGATCAGCTCACATCAACGTGATAAAAGAAGAAAAAGAAAATTGATTATTTGTTATGTAGCATAAACCACTAAAGCTGCCAAATACATACAGATACAGCTGCTCGCTGGGTGCTCTTCATTTGATTCTGATTTGCCGTAACGCAGATGACAGAGTAGAATCACTCCATACAATGTTCTCAGCTGTAATCTCAAATGAAGCACATTGCCAGGTCTCTCTCCCGTGGAGTGTCTGCGTGGTGTCAGACTACAGTCTTGTCTTTTAGCAACTTCACCAGGACACCTTCCATGTGCCTTAGAGGTAAATGTAGATACATAAATAGAGATCACGTGATTAAAACTGAGCCACTGATATTTGTCAGTCTTTAATTTTCCGCCCTAATACTAGACTTAGACCTGAGCTGTTTTGTCTTGTGGTCTGTTTTGATGCCATTTTCCCCCAACACTTTCATTGGCAATAATTCACATTTCAAGCAATTCAGTAGTTCAGTCACTTCAGGAAGAACCGTAACATCATCACCACCATCAGTTTAGAACATTTTCTTCATTCTTGTCCCCATCATCACTAGCGCCCCATTTCTCTCCAACCTCCCCGGCCAGATTTTCCTATCCTGTATCTCCTATACAGAAAAACGTTTAAAAAAACACATAAAAAACTAACAAGAATAACAACGTAAACTGGGGGAAAACTTCAATAGAAAAAAAGCAGAAAATATTAAAAACGAAAGCAAATTTAAATGTATCATAAGAAAGATCAAGTGTTAACCTAATTGCATCTGCAACAATCCACTTTCCAATGCAGTTTTTATGTTAGCAAAATTACTCACTTCTCTGGTCCATGGTCAGAGGGGATAAGCCAGGGCCTTAATCCACATATATTACCCTTCACTTGAAAACAAAACCAAAAAACGGAAACAGCTTTAAAATGGACCTAAAGTGAGATCAAATGATAAGATATTACATTGTCACCTAACTATATTTGCCATAATCAGCTTGATAATGCCCTCTCTGATTACAGGGCTATGCACATGTCTCAACTGTGACCAGAAGGGATTCCCTGGAGGTTTAATCCATGTGTGGATCCTGCAAATAAATGGATGTGAGGCTTCCATGTCCACCCACAGCCTTCTGCACACCAGGTGTTCACAGTTCAAGCTCTGATGACATTCCCGCCTCTAGGTTTGGATTCTATTATTTACAATCCTTGGATAATGTAGACTGGGGGCTTCTTACATGTGAATGTTCTTAACATTTTTAACAAGTGAGAGTTAGCCTGGAACATATTTCATTTACCCCAAGAAACAAGACTCTAGAATTGCAGTTTTGTGCCACTTGTTTCAGATTCCTTCTCTGTTCCCAATTATATATATTCTAGATGTGGTTATAGAATCCTAGTTCTTCTCAGGAAATGTTATTGTTGGTATCTTCAAATATTCAGTCCATTTATTGTTCAAGGGAACCACCAGCTGTGGTGGAGTCAAAATTATATTCATATGAGAGTCTCTCAACCACACTGAGCTACCTCCCACTTTAGAGGTTTGGGACATGGGACCTTTCCTCCGAGACTTGTAACGCCTGCTTACATATGTGTAGTCACAAAAACGTATACATTTCAGTTTATTTGTTTTTCACAAAACATGAGGTCCTTGAATAACATGGTCACTGTTTTACAAAGATTTTATTTGTGTGTTTGTTTCCGGTTTTCTTATGTTGTTGTTTTTTTAACTTCTTACTTGTGTAATTATTTTTTAAATTTTGGGAAAATTTGTATTCAACAAAAGAATTTCCCTTACCATCTACATTTTCTTTCTAGTAGTATTCAATCCAATGCTTAATATTTATACAGTGGACATTTTAGACAATGGATAATCATTTAGCTGAATGTCATCCTCACCACTACATTATGAATACTATAGTTTTGTGATCAGAACTCTTAAGTGTAAGTAGTCAGAAATGAGAACTAAGAGGTCTATAGGTTAAGTATCTGTCCGCTAACCAAGTGGTTCACAGTTCAAACTCACCAGCTGCTCTGTGGGAGAAAGATGTATGGCTTTAGAAATGCTATCGTACAGTCTTCTGTGGGTCCTCTTTTTGAAATGAGAAAGCCACTATTAATTTGTGATTTTCCCCTCGCGCTGCCCTCATGAGCTGTGTTCAACATCGCCATAGTGACTGCAGCATTTTTCTCTCGCGGGAAACAAAAGTTCACAGCCATACACTTATTCTCTTAAATCGGCCACTGCAAAAATCGAGGTTCGTGAAAAATTGCTTTTATGAAAATATTCGCTGTGACCATAGAGAACCTTCCCAGGCATAGCCACTGGGCCCACCAACTCAGAGCGACTTGCTAGATGCTCTCCCAGCAGGGAAAAGCGCATACTCTGAAAGCTCCACCCAATGGAGTTCTTTCCTTTTGGAGGTGGTCGGGGTGTGGCTGGGGTGGGGTGGGGGTGGGGAGGGTGTTGTACCTCTCGTAATCATAAGGCAGGCGGGACGGGAACTCAGGATGAAATACAGTGCCAGGTTTAGGGACACACATCGCATGCTGCATCTTTGGCGTCATCATCATGGCACGCACACATGTTAAAAGTTGCGAAAGAACGTTATTCAAAGCAAATCCCCCAAACAATGATGCCTAATAAGTTATTTAGGATTCAATGTCAGGAAACACCAATGAGAGGGAAATAAAGTTAGAGGGGAGGGGAAGGAAGTTTAGAGATTAGGTGGTATCAAACAAATCACCACTGTCGACAACTGGAGCTTAGTGCCAGCAAGAATTCCGAATTCTGCCACCTTAGGGAGCAGGACTACTTATCTGCAGCCACTGGCTGAGATATACTGCTACAGTAATGAATTCCCTGGCAGTTCTGCCCAGTTAGGCACACAGACATAAGAAACCATAGGGGCCAGAGGAAGCCTGCAGGCAAGATGTGGATCCTGGCCTTTGGGACTTCAGCCATCCTGCACTGTAATGGTAAAGCACAGAGACATGTACTGCGCACCAGCAGCCTCGACTCGCTTCCTCAGAGCAGAAGTGGAACCTAATTACCTCTGTAAAGGGGTTGAAGTTTGGGCAGCAATATAAGAAATGAGAAGTCATTTGCTTCTCTATTCTAAATATATGATATTTAATATTACGATGGAATGCAAACTCTCACCCCATTGTTCCTTGAATAAAATTCTAATAGTCATTAACCTGAATGCAGATGCTCTTTGATTTCAGAGCGAGGAGTCCTCCGTAAGCAGCTGTGATTGAACTCTCTCTGAAGACGTTCACATTTTATTAGGGATGGGGGGGTGCGGTATGAAGAAGAACGTGCAACTTTTCTCTAATGATGTAGGCATCCTTGAATTTCCATTCTTGGTCATGCGGGAGGCAAATCCTGAAAAGGATATAACACTGGAGAGTCTACCTTGGAATTATGTTCAAAGCTCAGAGTCGCTTTCTGAGACTAAGAGCTTTGCAGGCCATGTGTGCAGAAAAGGGCGCTCTGTCCCCAGTACTCTATCAATGTTGCTCTTCTTTGGTGCCCCGTCAGTTCTGATTCATAGTGACACTCAATGAAACAGAACAAAACATTGTCTACTCCTACGTCATCCTCACCATCATCGCTATGTATGAGGCCATTGTTGCAGCCACTGTGTCAATCATCTCAGTGAGGGGCTTCCTCTTTCTCACTGACCCTCTAATTTACCATGCATGATGTCATTCCCCAGGAACTGGTCCCGTCTAATAATACGACCAAAGAGAAAGAAATTCTGTTAGTAAAATAGAAAAATAGGCTCTGTAGTCCAAGGGCTTAGCAAAATCAGCGTATAATAACAAAAGTAATAGCTAAATTTTTTTTAGTTTTTTCTAAGCAACAGAATACATACATACATCATTATAGTTAATCCTCTCTGTATCATTATAAGGGCCCTCCTGGTTTTATTCAACTAACAATTCCTCAGAGGAAACGAGCTGCCAAGGAACCCCCACGGGAAAAGCCTACTTTCTTTTACAAGGTATCAATGAGTTAGAATCTACTCCAGGGCAGCCAACAAAACAGAAAAATATCAACTCCAACTCACGGCAACCACGTGTGTGTGGAATTGCATTCCATAGAGATTTCATTGGCTGGCGTTTGGTTGGTTGAAAGTAGATTGGCAGGCCTTTTAGTCTGAGGTGCCTCTGGATAAGGTAACCATTATTTTCATCCCCATTCGTATTAGTTTCTATTGCCACCATAACAAATTACCATAAACAGTCACTTAGGTTTATTTCCTTAAAGATTTGTAGGTCATATTCTCTATAGAAGAATATCTTTTCAAGTTCATTCAGATAATTGATGGAATCGGTCTTTTTGGAGTGTAGGACTGCGTCTGCCATGTCCTACACTGTCAGTTAAAGGCAGTTTCTAAGTCCTAGGGGCCACCTACATTGCCTGGTCCCCAGTCGTCATCCCACATCTGCAAACACAATGATGGTGGGTTGAGTCCTGTTGCTGCTCTTCCTTCAAACTGCCTTTGCTTCTTCCTGTATTACCAATGTCTGACAAATGGTTCTGACTTTCTCTTCCTTTTCATGGGAAGTCATTTTTAGATAAATGGAAATTGTTTATTTGAAATCAAGTGAATCCAAAAGTCAAGAAAACATTGGAAATGAAGGATAGATAAGTCTGAGGACACTCTCCCTTAGATACGTATTGTTAAGGACTATGTGGTACAGCTAGAATTCTAGAAAGGGGGTTAAAGAACCTCACATCAAGTAGGAGCCAGAGTAATGATAAATTGTCGAGTCTCATTCTTTCTCCACTTTACCTTGAACTGCTCGAAGACAGAGACCATATTCCATTTATTTTCACTTCCTCATGTTTAATGAAGAAATTAATTAATTAATTTGTATTTATGTTTTTCAAAAACTTGAAATAAGACCTATCCCTACTGAAGGGCATACACATTTAGCAAAATGATTAATGCCAGAATTTCATAAATAAAAATTTGCTACCATCATTTGCTAACCATCACATTCTACTTTTTTTCAGACTATTTTTTGAAAAGGGAACGAACAAAGTTGTTTTATTATTCAATGAAATAAATCGAAGAGTTTAGCAATATCTGAGGATTGATGTGTATTACAACATACAATGTCATTTAAGTTGTTATCACTTATTCTCTTTGATATCTAAATAGCTCAGTTTGCTTTATGGTTAATAAATAGAATGTTGAACAGAAATATTCCCCTTGTAATTGTCAATACCATAAGATATTTTAAGAACTTGTTACAGACTGTAGTCCTGGTGGTGATGGTAGGTAAGCATTGAACTACTACCTGAAAAGGTGGGAGCCCCATGGTGGGAGAAAGATGAAGCTATGGGATCAGAAGTAAGAGAGATTGTAAGTAATCAGGAAAATGTTCAAGAGGAATTACATGCTTTAAACTAAGTCTTGAAAGATGAATGTAGTATATCGAGGTAAAATGGGATGAAAGAAGGATGGGAAGTAATCTCAAAGCCTAGACACAGACCTCTCATACAAAGACTATAAAATTATTAAAGTTCAGAAGCTATCTTTGTAACAAGCAGAAATATGAAATTGACTCTCCACCAATATTTCTTGAAAATAAAAATGAAATAGCGAAAACGGACTTCCTAAAAGATAGTAAGTAGCCTGTCAGACTGTGTCACAGAAATATTTTGAAGGTGTACACAAATTATATGCAAAGGGAATTATCGGTACATATTTAAGAAGCTTTTGTAATCAACTTCTAGAGCATTAGACCAAGATAGGGATATGAGCTGGATGATTCTTTGGCAAGGATAAAGAGAATGCTTAAATTATCCCACTCTCTTTTTGAGAAATAGCGAGGAGGTCTCTTACATTTAGGCCATTAGAAGCTTCACATTCGTTGAAACAATATGAAAATGCAGTTTACTTTATCTAAGTATCTAAGTCTCTTGACTGATGCTGCCTTGAGCCTGGATAGAAACAAGACAAAAATCATTGACATCTTCATTTTTTTCCTCTCCATTTATCAGTATGTTGCCTATTGGTCCACTTTTGAGGATTGGAGCAGCAGCAAACAAGAGATCAAATGACAAATTGCATTGGGTAAATCTGCAGTGTAAGAACTCTTTAGTGTTGAATGGCAACGATGTTACTCTGAGGACTCGGTGTGTCTGGCCCAAGCCAACATATTTTTCAATTCCTCACATCCGGTTGAAAGTTGGACACTGAATATAGAAGATTGAAGATGGATTGATGCACTTAATTTGGGGTACTAGAGAGGAATATTTAAAGCACCATGGACCGGTAAAAGGACAAACAGCTCTGTCTTGTAAGAAATACGGCCAGAGTGCTCCTAGGAGGTCAAAGTGGCAATGTCTGACATACTTCGGACAGGTTGTCAGGA
Source organism: Tenrec ecaudatus (assembly GCF_050624435.1). Classification (NCBI taxonomy): domain Eukaryota; kingdom Metazoa; phylum Chordata; class Mammalia; order Afrosoricida; family Tenrecidae; genus Tenrec; species Tenrec ecaudatus. Next base: position 75,360,130 of record NC_134542.1, read on the forward strand.
AAGACCACTGCCTGGAGAGGGACATCGCAGGTGGTCAACATTAAGAGGAAAGCCCTCAGTGAGATGAACTGACACTGTAGCTTCAACAATGGGCTCAAGCATACTAACAATTGCGAGGACGCTCCATGACCAGTCAGTGTTTTGCTCCGTTGTGCTTAACGTCACTGTGAATCAGAACAGACTTGATGACTCCTAAAAATATCAACAACTATCTAAAATATATTTTATCAACGACTACATTAATGCTAATGAATGCTTCAAAACAAATTTTATCTGTCAAATCACCAGCACTGAAACAAATTCTGATTAAGCTTACTTTAAGAAATCTGTTGAATCTATTTATTTTTAATTTCCACTGTCTCTTTTAAGAATCCCTCCTGGTGCTGGGGTTAATTGTTAGGCTGCTAACCACAAGTTTGGTTGTTCAAACCCAGCAGCTGCTCCACTTGTTGGGTGGAAGTGAGGCAAATGCAGCAATGAAGAGATAGATGAATTGCCTCTGACTATATTGCATTGCCACCCTTCAGTCCACAGAGACTAGAGATGAATGCAAAGAGGTATGTGTGTGAACTCCCAAGCTAGCTACTGATAGTTACTTAACCGAACTTGAATAATTAGGTCTGAGTTGACCAGAACCCTTCTGACTGAAGAGAACTATGTTTAGGTGCTCTACATTACTATAATTCTGATTTGCTTTTTTCAAGCTTGATTTGGACTGTGGCATGCTTACGGATGCATATGCCCAGGACTCCGCTAGAAATGAAGATACTTCACATCAAAGAACATGCTTCTCTCTTCAGAGTACTGGGTTCATAAGGACAGATAACTTAGAAATTATATATCTAAAATGGGGCCAAAAAAGTATGAATTAGCTAGCTTGTATGCTTTCATGAGTCTTCTTGGTCTCAAAATGAGAAGACAAGAGAGAATTCCAAATAAGTAGCTTCCTCTTTTCCTGACGAGTCTGGCTAAGAGAGAGTGGTAGAAGATGTTGGTAAGATTATGATTCAGTTGTGAATGATTTTTACCAGAATTAATTGTGACTGTAAAAACTGTAATTCTCTGTCGTCCTTCACCCACTTTTCTGTTGTTTGCCGCCTTGGCAGGGGTCTATAACTTATCAAGGGTTCATGAGGGAGGGTGGAAGGGGGAGGGGAAAAATTAGGAGCCGATACCAAGGGTTCAAGTAGAAAGAAAGTACTTTGAAAATGATAATGGCAGCATGTGTGCAAATGTGCTTGACACACTGGATGAATGTATGGATTGTGATAAGAGATGTAAGAGCCCCCAATAAAAGTATTTAATTAAAAAAAGAAAAATATATTTTAGAATTCATTTTCATTTTTAAATTGATAATTAGCCTATGGCATCTTGGATTAAAAAGAATAGTCACGAAAAACCCCTGCTATTCTCAAAGGTGGGTAGGGAGTGTTATTCATTCATGTTTGAAAAGGAGAACCTCCACAAGAGACAAGGGCGACACAAAGAGAAGAAAATTTGCTGGATATAATGTTTCTGTCCCCAGCAAATAAAGTGTCAAAAGTCAAACGCACTGCCATCTGGTCAGTCAATTCTGGTCACAGCAACCCTGTGGTGTGAAACAGAACCCCGCCTGTGGGTTTCTGGGACTGTGAATCATTATAAGAGTAGAGCGCTTCATCTTTCTCCTGCAGAGCAGCGAGTGACATCGAACTACTAACCAACACATGACCCACTGTGTCACCAAGGCTCCCTTAGAGGGCTCTAATTTGGTATTGGCTGTTTTTTTCCATTCCACTGAGTATTTAACTGAGCTATCACAGCATCAGGAACAGAGGAATCCAAGACCCTTCCAGAAAGAGGAGTCACTGAGAGGAATTACTGAAACCCGAATGAAGGCCAAATATGATAGTGGGACAAGAGGAAAGTAAAAGGAAATAGAGGAAAGAACTAGGAGGCAAAGGACATTTATAGAGGTCTAAATACAGGCATGTACATATGTAAATATATTTATCTATAATGAAAGGGAAATAGATTTATATACATATATTTATATGTTAAGTGTTAAGATAGTGGACTGACATTGGGCCTCTATTCAAGGACTCCCTCAATGCAAGCAATGCAAGAACACTTTGTTCTAATAACCTGGTGTTCTGTGATCCTCACCTTCCTGACATGTTTGCTGAAGATAAAATGGGTACATAAGCAAATGTGAAGAAAACTGATGGTGCCCGGCTATCAAAAGATATAGCATCTGGGATCTTAAAGGCTTGAAGATAAACAAGCAGCCATCTAGCTGAGAAGCAACAAAGTCCACATGGCGGAAGCACACCAGCCTGTGTGATCATAAAGTGTCGATGATATCAGGTATGAGGCATCAAAGACCCAGAACAAAAGGTCACATCAATGTGAATGAGGGGAAATGTGGAATGGAGACCCAAAGCTCATCTGTAGACAGTTGGACATCCCTTTACAAAAGGGTCACAAGGAAGACATGAACCAGTCGGGGTGCAGAAAAGCACTGATGAAACATACAACTTTCCTCTAGTTTTTTAATACTCCTACCCCCCCCCCACTATCATGACCCCAATTCTACCTTAAGAGCTAGAAACACAGGGAATCCAGGACAGATAAATCCCTCAGAATAAATAATGAGAGTAGTGATACCAGGAGGGTAAGGGTAAGGTGGGAGGAGAAAGGGGGAACCAATTACAATGATCTACATATAACCCCTACCAGTGGGACAAAACAACAGAAAAGTTGGTGAAGGGAGACATCTGTTAGTGTAAGACATGAAAAATTAATAATAATCTATAAATTATGAAGGGTTCATGAGGGAGGGAGGGTGGTGGAGAGAGAAGGAAAAAATGAGGAGCTGATACCAAGGGCTCAAGTAGAAAGAAAATGTTTTGAAAATGATGTCACCGCTCTTCCGCCACCATTTTAAATCCAGCTCCACACAACGCTCCACCGCAGCTACCGCCTCGACTGGGCTCGGTCTGCGCGCCAGCACCCCGCTGCCGACAGCTCCGCCGCCATGGAGGACATGAATGAGTATAGCAACATGGAGGAATTCGCAGAGGGTTCCAAGATAAACGCGAGCAAAAACCAGCAGGATGACGGTAAAATGTTTATCAGAGGCTTGAGCTGGGATACAAGCAAGAAAGATCTGACTGAATATCTGTCTCGATTTGCAGAGGTTGTTGACTGCGCAATTAAGACAGATCCAGTCACTGGCCGCTCAAGAGGATGTGGATTTGTGCTTTTTAAAGATGCTGCTAGTGTTGATAAGGTTTAGGAACTGAAAGAACACAAACTGGATGGCAAATTGATAGACCCCAAAAGGGCCAAAGCTTTAAAGGGGAAGGAACCCCCCAAAAAGGTTTTTGTGGGTGGATTGAGCCCAGATACTTCAGAAGAACAGAAGAGGGAGATTGAAAATATTTGGAGAGATTGAAAATATTGAACTTCCCATGGATACAAAACAAATGAGAGAAGAGGATTTTGCTTTATCACATACACAGATGAAGAGCCAGTAAAGAAGCTGTTAGAAAGCAGATCCACCAAATTGGTTCTGGGAAGTGTGAAATCAAACTTGCACAGCCCAAAGAGGTGTATAGGCAGCAGCAACCGCAGCAGAAAGGAGGAAGGGGTGCTGCAGCTGGTGGTCGAGGTGGTACTAGGGGTCGTGGACGAGGTCAGGGCCAACTGGAACCAAGGGTTTAATAACTATTATGATCAAGGACATGGAAATTACAATAGTGCCAATGGTGGTGATCAAAACTATAGTGGCCATGGCGGATATGATTACGCTGGGTATAACCATGGAAACTATGGATATGGACAGGTATAGGCAGACTACAGAGCACGTACGGCAAGGCATCTCCAGGGGGAGGCGATCACCAAATCAATTACCAGCCGTACTAGAGGAGGCCACTGGAGAAAACAGGAGGAGATGCTAAAGCAACCCATCTTGCAGGACAACTTTGAAGACTGGCCTTCTGTTGATCTAAGATGACTATTTTGTAAGACTTTTAGTGTACAAGACACAATGGTGGCCACCTGTATATAGCTGCGAATTAGTTTTCTTTGTTTTTACTTTGTCCTTTGCTATCTGTGTTTTGACTCAATGTGGATTTGTGTTTATACAATTTTTATTTGTATGATTTCATGTTAAACCTCAAATAAATGCTTCTTTATGTGATTGTTTTCTGTATCAGGTACTAAATAGCTCTGTCAAAATGTAATATTAAATAAGCAATAATTTTGGCACAGTTTCATAGGAAGGTGTTGATCCTCTTTAAGAAACAGTGTAGTCCTTTATGAATAGCCAGCCAGTCGATTTTTATAGACATTCTGTGTTCTAAAGGCTTTTCTACCTTGATCCATGGTCTGATAGGAGAAGATTTAGCTAGTTGTACAATGTTATTTCTCAAAATCGTTCGGCAAAACTCCAGTATGAAGTGTAGTTAGTAAACCCATCAAGGTTTTGGCAGAGGAGCGTAACTAACCAAGTAAAAAGAAATCTAGTCCAAAAAGTACTTTAAGGTAGTGGCAGAATAGGTTTTGTTGGTCTCACAGCTGTGCAGTCTTGAGTAGGTTGGTTTTTAGAGGGACATTTCTTGGGAAGCTAATAGATTATTGATGCTGTGGTGGTGACAAGTTCTTATGAAAAAAGTTACTAGTAGATTTTTTTTCAATGGTTGGTGCGTGAATTGAGTAAAGTATTCAGATAAAGGAGCAGTGGAAGAATGCTGGGTTCGATCTTGCCAAACGTAACTGTGTGTCAAAAGTGTGGCTGGGTTTGTTTTGCTTTTCACATTGCGATAGATTTTGTCCATTAAAAATGGGAGTCCAACAGGAACATTGCTGGATTTAGGGGTAGTTCCTGGATGTACAAAAATGGCTATTGAGTTTTATTTCTGTATAGAGTTGGTAGTTGAAGTCATATCCATAATATGACAGTCATTTAAGATTATGAAATGTACATTTCATATACAGATAGTATGTGCAGACTAGACACTTTGCAGTTAACTGACTCTGTCAATCTGATGGACATTTTTCCTCAATTCTTGGAACTATCTTCCTATGTACTGGGGCATTGTTTTATCCCAGTGTTGCTATTGGATCTTAACACCCAGGTTCTGTACTACCAGTGTTGGCTGTCAGAGAGGATTGTGTTTGTTGCAACCAGAACCGATCAGAGAATTTAAGCATGTCAAAAGTCAGAGGGTGCAGTGTTTATAGTGAATTCTGCACATTTATGATTAGGTGGCAAGTTAACATTGAGGTAGTCCTTTCCCTGATACAAACTCATCAGCCAAGTCTTGCTATGTTGAGGATATTTACAGCTAGTATTCTGTCAGTTGGAAGCATGAGTAAATGAGCTTGGTTTTCTCCAAGGGCCTTTGGTTGACATTGTGACTTCGAAACTAGTTTTAAACCTTATTTTTCACTAATTTGAATTAAATGCAAAAGCGCCAAGGATGTGTGCTCTACGTACTACTTGTAACTAAACAGCATAATCTCATTCCCAAGTAATTTGGAAGGAAACGGTCCGTTGAAGGGATGAGGGTAGAATCTGCTTGCATTTGACATACTCGACCTGCGTGTGTTGCATACATGGTGAATTGTTTGTTTCTGTGCTGCTGCACATCCTACAATTAGAAGTATGGTTAAACAGTTACTTTACTACAAACTCATAGCCACATTTGTAAGATTAGGGTTCTTAAGGGTAAGATGTCTAGGTAGAAGCAGATAAAGCCTTGTATTTTGTCACTTTGGTGCTTACTTTCATAGTGACAAATCCTTTGCTATTCATGTAAAAAATAAGGGCATCTCTGAACAAATTGATTATCACTAACCTAGATTTACCAGATTTTGGTAGGATGTCAACCACAGGATAATTTAAACTGATTTAAAAGGTGATTCGGGGACATGTAAATATAAGGATTTGGGGAAAATTCCATTCCTTATTTCAGTTTTAAGGCCTTGTACAACATAGAAGATGATGATGTGTGTGTATTTATACATCTACAAAGGGGATTCAAAATGCTGGGGAAATTCTAAATTTTTCCATGACCATGAAATTTCCCTCATACCATGTGAAAAAAAAATAGCGTTAAGTAAAATTAGGAAATAAGATTTTGTAAAAAGTTTCTCTTAAATTTTTATGCTAGTAGGATATTATCTAATGTCTCAACTTTTGAAGCAAAAGCAATGTAATTCCTGTTACTTTTTATATAAAATAAATTTTTAAACTTATTGCTTAAAAAAAAAGAAAATGATGTCACCATATGTACAAATGAGCTTGACACAATGGATGGATGTATGGATTGTGATAAGAGCTCCCACTAAAATGATAAAAAAAACAAACAAAAACAAAGAGGAGTCACTAGCAGAGCATTTGTGAGACCCAGAGCAGAGGCGCCAGACGCTGAAGCACCAAGACCACAAGACTGCAGAGGAGCCACACGGACACCATTGGACAGAGCAAAGGGATGAGACCCCCAGCCAGCTGAGGGAATCAAGCTGAGTGCCCTTGGGGAGGAGGCTGGCTTGCAGAGGGTGATGCCTTTTGGACATTTAGCAGTATTGAAGGATCTTTATAACAGGTATCCAAGCAGGGTAGAAGCCAAGCGGCCATGTGGCTGAGGCTGAGGTCCCAAGAGAGAGTGCTTGCCAACATGCTTATAAAGAAACACTGCAGACAAAAAGCCTATATCCTTAATGTTTTCTAATTGTGACCTCTGTTAACCTTTTAACTTCCCTAAGGGAGGATTCCTGGGGGTGTAATTGCTGCCCATTGGGCTGTGCTCTACATGGTCAGCAATTCGAAACCACCAACAGCTCTGCAGGAGAGCGACTGGGCTTTCTACTCCGGTAAAGTTATAATCTGAGACACCCGCAGGGGGTCGCTAAGAGCGAGCATGGGCTCTATGGCAGGGAGTTTAATTTAATTTAATACGCCCACAATCTTGAGTATTGCCTTCTATGGAGGCCTTGCACCAAATGATGTAACCCAGCAGAGAAGCACAGCAGGGTGCCATAGGAAGGGCCAGGGGCGCCAGAACTGGATAAAGAAAGATGGAGAAGGAGGCGGGTCTCACCTCTGCTCCATGGGGCTCGTCCTTGGTCAGATGTGGAGGTAAAAATATCCTCCCTCCTGAAACAGGTCAGGCCCACACACCAATCCCTCACCATTTTAACACTAACCTTGTAAGACATAATTTTAAACTATAAATCTGTCCATTCCAGTTCTACTCCCGCTGTGAATTTGACTATCCATCCACATTTACTGAATCAAAATCTACATCTTAACAAGATCCTCCAGATCTATAAACTTCATTCATTTTTGCTCTACCCTCTACATACAAAAATATTTCATCTCAGTCATAAGCATTATAATTAAAACTATGTTAAAAATCATAAGTATGAAAACATATAGAATATCACTGATCCTCAAAAGTCTTACTTTTTTGTGCTGTAGGGAACTTCTCGCTCACTCTGATGTGCACACAAGATCCACCTGGGAACCTTGTCAAGGTGCAGCTCCAGTGTTGCGATTCCATATATGTGGGGTGGAAACACAAATTCTCATCACAGGTTAGAATCTAAACTGGTCTAAAGCCCTATTCTAAACATTCTTGAGGGGAAATGATTTTAAACAAGGAAATACCTCTCCACGGTCCTTCTAATGGATGTACTTTAAAGAAAGCCAAGGGGAATTTTAAACTCCACATACATTTTATGGAACATTCAAATGAATATCTGTGACTAATCTCAAGAGCATTTGAATAAAAAATAGAACAATTTTGATGTTCTGAGTTGAATTATTAAGTAAAAATATTCAGTTATCAGATAGTTAATTAAGTGGAACTGACTGTATTCATTAAAATATTTGTTCCAAACAAATGTATTTAACATTCAGATATTATGCAGAATAGGTGACAATTGCATATCTCCATGGAGATCAATAATGGGATTCAGATCATTGTGTAAAGAGTCTGCAAGTTTAATGCAGAGAGAATGTCATTATTATTTCTCTCTTAATGATGGTCATTATGCGCAAACACTGATTGAATTCCATTTGTTACCTGCATTTGAGCTGAGAGGAATAATTACAATTTAAGTGTCTCCATTAAAATTCATAAAAGAATATGAATGCAAAAATTATACTTGAAACTGACAAAATATACTTTGAGGATATAAATTGTGTTTTCTGATAGGCCTCTTAAAAGTATTAAAAATAGCTTCATTTTAATAAGACGGCATGTAAAGATCATGTGTTATCCTCACCTTTATGTTAATTTTAATGCTGCAATGCATAACTAATAATAAAAAGTAAAATAAATAATTTTTTTAAAGTAAAATCAATTAAACAATATGCCAGTTGTCACCAGTACGTTTGAAGATTCGGCCACAGTCATCCCTTTGCTTAAAGGGTTTTTAATTGCTGTGCGATTTTGAAATTATGTTCCATCATTCCATATTCTGGTGGTATCTTTCTACTAGTTACTACCATGGGTAGCTGATAGATCCAAGATTTGGACGGGCTTAAACGTGCATGGTTCTATTCCATCCGTCTGGCATATGTTTCTTCACTCGTGCGTACCACTTGGCCTCTTCCATTTTAGGTGTTAATAGTTATCATGTTCAGGACTCCACCAGCCTAGCGTTTTCAACGGATTAGCCTGCATTTCCCCCAGAATGCAGCAAAATGCACCAAGATGTTATCTAGGGTGTCATTGATCCTTCAAAGTCTCCTTTTAGTGGCTGGAGGAAGTTCTCTCTAACCTCCAGGAAATGAGGTTGAGTATTTAATGCTGTGGAACCTGTAAGAGAAATGGCAGAAATGGAGCAGTGAAGTGATCATGCTGGTAATCAGGTATCTGAAGATATAAGAGGGGAAATGTTGTTTTCTTCCTATAGCTAACCCCATTCTCTAGCCCTAGAGAAGCACTAAAATATTGAAGTATATTGTATTTCAAAACGTTTACATTATGCATTATATATGTATTTGTACAATGAAATAAGAACAAAGAAATAAGAGATGCACACGAGATAATTTTTTTAAGTATTGGTGGTAGACTTAGGATCTGAATTCAGACGCTTACCTTTGACTCAATCACTTTGCAAATAGTTTCATTGGCTGTTGTCATTTTTAGTATATCGATTTACATTTGTTTTATTCTTCTTATCTCTACCTGCAAAATTTTCCATGTTTAATGTATATTATTATTATTTTTAATAAATGGATGAAATTATGTTTATGATTATGTTTATGAGGATGAAACTAACTGCAAATATAATCAAAGTACTTGCTATAAATTAAAACGCATAGATTGCATTACCATCAATGTGTACATAGTATAGAGTACCTGATTTGGTCTGGCTAGAGCCCAGATGGCACTGTCAGATGAGTCAGACTGCTAACTGCGAGGCTGGCAGCTCAACCTCATCAGCCACTCCTCAGGAGAAAGAGGAGGCGGTTTACTAAATTTTACCAGGTCTTGGAACCACTAAGTACAATGGCTATGAGTCAAAATAACCTCGATTGGTTTGTTTTTGGAGTCGGGCACAGGTCAATCTTGGTGGTGGAGTGGTTAGATATTTGGCAGCTACCTAAAATGCCAGTGATTTAAAACCACCAATCACTTCATAGGAGAAAGATGTGCCTGACTTTTCCCCAAAATATTATGGTCTATGACCCACACGGTGAAATTCAACTTTGTTCTAGGAAGTCATGATGAGTAGGCATCAACTCAACAACAAAGGTTTGGTTTTTAAGTTGTTTTTTTTAACTATGTACATTCATAATTTCTCAAGTTTTTATATTCCTGATCTTGCCAATCCACCAGTATGAGATAAAATGCATAGATTATAATTCCACTGGACACTACACCCTAGCTGTGGTCCATGACAATTGTCCATGAGAATCTGACTCTCTTGAATCCGGATAGAAGATGGGTGGTGGAGAATAATGTAGGTTTATGGATGAGGAGCAGCAGGAATCCCTTTCCTTTAGATATGTTCAATGAAGAAAGAAGAAATGAAGGAAATGGAGAGAGAACAAGAAAAAAAAATCTGAAACAAAGAAAATGTCCAACTTTGAGAACAGAGACTGCTGACTAAAATAGCAAACACGGCACAACTTTTTGGATTGTGTTGTCTCTATCTGACACTCTCTTCAGGAGATGGGAACATTGAAGGGGGAGACAAGTCTTTCTTTTCAGACAAGACAGAACACCCAAAAAGCACATCTTCCAGCAAGTAAACAGAAGGAATGCTGGAAACTACCAGAATGCAGTTTGCAATAATTCCTTTTCTGTGGAAAACAAAAAACAAGCCACATCTGCTCCTTTGAAGAAAAGATTGGACTCACCTTAAGGAGCAGAGCAGTGGTTAACAGGCTATGTGGATGTGCCCTAAGCTTTTGGATTCTATCAGTATCTATCAAATGGTTTAGATCAACTGGGATTAAATCTTAGTATAAAAAAAGCATGCAGAAAATAGCAACCAATTGGATTTCTTAACTAGCTGCTCCTGATTGACCTCACATTCTGCTTTCTGAACTGCCGTTCTGCAGGTATGCAAATCTTTACACTTTCTAAATCTGTGGTAAAACTTACACCCATCCTTTTTCCAGCCTGTTCAAGCTAATCAAATGCTCCGCTCTGTCACGCCTTATTTCTTAGTTCTCTGACATGGCAGGAGAAGTTCATGGCAACCGTAATTGGTCTTTATAATTCTTTGGGAAATATTCAGTGCATGTAACAGGAAGTGAACGGTTTCCAGAATGAAGAATCAGGCTTAATTGTTTAAAAAGATTGAAATGGTGAAATTAAAACCGTGTAATATACTGCAGTCAGGAAGAGGACCATTCTCTTCCCAGGTACTGCACTGAAGAGCATGCGCTCCAAGTGTG